>NC_061119.1:93628152-93678158 GCF_002878395.1 Capsicum annuum
AATATAGATGGTAGTGCCTCTTCAAGCACTTTCACTGATCCCCTTGGAAGTAGCAAATGGAATTTAAAGGTTTTACTTATACTGGAAAAACAATAAAAGTAACAGTTACTACTTGGTGAAAGGTACTAAAACAATTTGACGTATTTTTGCATTACTTGTAGTATCTTTCCACCCTTAGTCCTATGGATCAAATTTGTCACCAAAAACAAAAGTGAAAAAATATTGTGCCCAACATGGATATTAATGTGTGAAAAGTGAAAATATGAGATTATCGATTTGATTATTTGGTTCGAGGTGAACCATGAGATTATTCTAAAAGTGGATTTTTATGAGATGAGCGCAGATAATCTAAAGGGAGTAGTATTAGCATTGAGCGGGTAAGTTACTACAGTTTCTTACCCCAAAACTACGTGCCATCATAGGTTAGACCTGAGGCCGAGTTTATGATGATTATGATTAATACCGAGGCTGAGTTTCGTTTAGTGATCACTAGATCTAGGTTATCCTACCTGGCAAGAGTATGACACTCCTCCCCAACATAAGGTCTCCTCCCCAACGTAAGGTCTCCTTGGGAGGATAAAACATTGGACTCCATGTAGCTCGCATGATTTATGTTTGTTATGAGAACCTCCCCTGCCCTTTTAAACTTTAAAATTTGATACTTATTTTCCCTTTCTATGAGTTATTTTCCTAAAGGGTTGAATTGCAAAGTTGTTCCCTAATTAAAGTGTTTCCTTGAGGTGGGTTATTTCCCTAAATGAAAGTATATTCCCTTGATATAATACTTTTCATAAAGCTTTGAGATAAGTTATTTCCTTGAGCTAGAATACTTTTCCATTTGAGATAGAATGATTTTCCTAAAGCTTGAAATGAGATATTTTCCTAAGGTGAATGAAATGTCTTCAAATATGTTTCCAAGTCATATGATTTCGAATTGTAAGTATATGAGTTCTAAATAATTATGGAATGTTAAGCATTGAAGAGGTTTTATTCTCCATTAGACATATGCATAAGTTGAAAGTATTGTTCAAAGTCCCTTAGCCTTTGGGTATTGAGAATAAGAGAAGATTTCTGAATTTTAAGGTTAAAGAGCGATGACTCACGAGATTTGTGTTGCATGCCACATTCTACATGATTTATGAGATTTATATTTTATACTTGTTTAAGCCATGTGAGTCATCTCATTTTGCATCCATGATTTGATTGAAGAAGATCGGTACTATTTTTATACATATGCATTCACCCCCGCATACTCAGTACATTCCAAAGTGTTGATTCACATATATGTCTATGTGCTACATTTTCTTATATAGGTTCAGGTGCTCAGTCCCAGCCTCATCCGTGATTCTTCGAGTACTTTGCCTACGTTTTCTATAGTGTGAGTCCTCATGGTTCGAGGACTGATCTTCAGATATTTTCTGTATTTGAGAGACTATGTTTTATCTTCAGTTCATTTCGAGTCAGTTGGGGACCTATCCTAACGGCTCTCTAGTTTTTGATTCATAGAGGTTTTGTCAGACTAGTATCATACTTGTGATGTGTCGAGGGATCGGTATTGTGGTTTTGTTGAGGTTTCTCTACATTGTGGTCATATGGACCGAGTATCTTTCCCATATTTCCTTTCATGTGATATGACTATGCGAGTGTTGAGTCTATTTCATCTTGAATTGAGTATTATTGGTAGAAACCAACTCTAAGGGTTAGCTTGGTGCTACTTGTAGCCTTAAGCACCGTGTGACGTCCCAGAGATGATTTCTGGTCATTACACATACCATGACTTAAAACACATTTTGGGACTTAATTAACCTATTATTCCCAATCAAACACTCTTAAAATCTCTCTCAAACTGTCTTTCAAGAAAAGGTTAAGGTTTCCTCAAGATAATCAATTAAGGCTTTCAAGGGTTGTTTCTCTCCATCGTCCTTGGTATCTAAGGCATGTTACTCCTCCCTCATTGTTATTTTATAAAGAGCATGTGTTTTAACATATGGTTTTCATGGTATTATTATGGTTTTGCAATAAAGGTTGGGGTTTTTGGATATTCATGGTTTAATAAGGTTTTCTTTCATGCCTTTAGTATGATTTTGACATTTTGGGAAGCATATTAATGGTAAATGGATTTCGGGGTATAATGGATTCGCCAAATTACTTGGTTATGGTTTTGAAACTTATTTTCCCTCAACCTGTTTGTTAAAATACCAATGAGAATGATTTTCATCACCTAGCTTGACTATTCTTGGAATCCTTGCATTTCATAAAAGGTAATGGAACTTAAATTGGTTTGTTTTTATTTCAAATGGTTTTAGGAAGGCCTTGGTGGCCATGGTCTTGGTTTAATTAGAAATGGTGGAGTCTAATTTTGGTTTAGTGGTTTATTTGGCATGGTTGGAATATACTTTCAAGCTGTAATTTTGGTATGATGATACCAGTGGTTAATGCCTAATTAAAAAAACTCCATTTTAAATAGTTGTGAATGGATAATTGTTTTAATATGGGCTTAAAGGGTATTGTACAACAAAGTCGTGGAAGGTGGAGGTCTCGGGGGGGGACCAATACTGAAAACTCATGTTTGCCGACTTGAGGTTTGGTCATGGTGTCCATGTGCATGATATCACACTTTATATTTTAGGAAATATACTACTCATCTCAGGTTATTCTCCAATTCGTGCGGCGAACACGCCTCAGGACCCTTTCAGTAAGGAAAGCTGAACCCATATAGCCGGTGGGTGGACATTTAGGATGGTAGAGTTACACAGTCCAGGTTAAGGTTTTAAATGCATGCTAAACCTTGTTCCCTACCCCGGGATGGTATATATGTTTATATTTAATTAGATATGGTTATTTGATTTGGTTTTGAATGATGGCATCATTTTATCTTTATCCTTGAGCACATACTAGCATTCACTCCACTAACCATCTTCAGGCATTGTATCCCCACGCGAAGCAGGAACTTGTTATACTATCATTCCTCCTGCTTAGTGACATGGATTCGGGAGGGCAACTTTGAGCCAGACTAAAGTGGTGAGCTTTCATACTCCGGAGGACTCCATTTCATGCTATGGACTTCTTTCATTTATTGTTATTTCTTTGACTTTGGTTTTGGCTATGGTCGGGGGCATGTCTCGACCAGATGTTCTTTGATTCTTATTAGAGGCTTTGTCAGACTACTATAGGCATGGGTGGTGTCGTTATTAGTGTCAGCCTTGGTATTGGCATTGGAATTAGGGTTGGCACCAGTTGGATATTCGGTTGAGGTTGTTGGATTATGATTATAGACTTTATTTAATCTCTTGAATTATTATTGTTTTATCTTGTTATATATTCAAAATTCATCCAACATAGGGTGTTGGGCAGTTATGGTTAGGTATTGGGGGTAGTCTCCGATCTTGGTTGGACTTGAGATGCCTGACACGTCTAGGCCCTGGTTCGGGTTATGTCACATAGTGGCTGGCCTGAGATACCATCATCCATTAGAACCTCTTCCCAAAGTAACACCAAAGTTAAAGGCAAGCAGGACACCCAAACCAGCATCAAAGAAAGGCAAGACATTAACGAAACTACCACCCACAAAAACCAACAAGGGAATAGAAAACATAAATGAGTTGTTGTCCATTGTTGGACCTAGATACAAAGCTAGGCAGTTGATAGTTGATCTATAAAATAAAAATTTTCTTAAAAAGTACAAAGAAACATTGTGCTTAGTTTGATTTGTGCATTCTATTTTATGGGATAAAGACATCAACAAAGTCATAGAACCTGAATTGTTGGTTCTTACTCAATATTTGGAGCCATTAAATAATTATCCATGGGGATATGAAAGCCATATCTTGACTTTTAAATATTTATTGACAAAGTTATCTCCAAAGACGATCATCTGATAAGACTTTCCTTGAGCTTTCATGGTAAATTTTATCACTTTTTTAGTCTTTCATTTATTTATGCTATTGAAAAATTATTTTGACATTTTTTTAGCATCATGTTTACATTTTTAGGCTTGGGAATTTGAAGTCATTCCTCACTTCCAACAGCAGTCCCAGGACTACTCAGATGAGGTTTCTCATCCAAAGATCCTTACGTGGTTATCTGTCAAGAATAACTCAAAGATCAATCCCCTTGATCTCTTCAGACCTCCTGATGATGCAATAAGTCTTATTTTAAATATAATAATTTTACTCAAGTTAACATACTACAACAGATGGGTCATCTATTGGAATAGATGGTCCATCAGCTGCATAGGTTCTCTAAATCTATTAACATATTACCCAATCTCTGCTATCTAACATAATAGATGGGTAATCTTTTGCAACAGATGACTTATCTATTGTAAATGTTTAGTAAATTATTATTTGATTTTAATATATCTATTTTTATTTATAAGTTGGCCATTCTTGGCTTGTACATGCTAAAAGAGTTGGAGATGTCTTTCTTTCTTACTCTCAATATTTTTCAAACAAAAGCAGACCCAAATTTAGACTTAATAAATAAATAATTAGCTGGAGCAATATCCATCAAAAGAGAAGCAGCTAGGAAAGGTCAGTTTGTTATTGCTTAGCCTCATATTGAGGTTCTTAGTGATGCTGCAACAGATTTGATTACTGGTCGTAGTGGAGCTGATTGTTTTGATGGTGGTGGTGGTGATGGTGTTAGAGTTGGTGATGAGCATTTTGATGATACTCATCAAAAAAATTCTAAAATTAGAGTTTACCATGATGATGGTCATAATGGTGGTAGTTGTGATGGACTTACCCTTTTTAGTGGTTATACCACCTCTTTTGGTCCCTTTTCAAGCTTATGTTTTGCTTATAAATACTAATAGTGTAAGGGCAGACATGAAATTTAATTAAAAGCATTGATGCTATGACTGTTGCTGTTAAGGAATTGACATCCAAGAAAGGTGTCATACCATTAAGGAAGTTCACAGATTCAGTCTATTGGAGGTTAGGAAGAGGAAAAAAACAATTCCAAAAGTACTATCAGGTATTAAATTAAGAAAAATTACAACTTCTCCTCCTTCCAATGTTGAGTATTTTCAAGGGGCCCTTTCCAATATTGAGCAAGTTCAAGAGACCATTGGTGAGTTGGTACAACTAAAGAAGGTGATTACCTACAAGATGGTGAAAGCTACCAAGAAGTCTAAGCTAAACACACAGATCAGATCCAAAAAAGCCTCAGAATTCTACTCCATGCATGAATTTAGGCCACTAGACTTCAAGAACATGACAGATATGAAGGTGTGATTAGATCCAGAAAAGCCTCAAAATTCTACTCCATGTATGAATTTGGGCCACTAGACTTTAAGAACATGACAGATATAAAGGTGTGGTATGAGAACTGGTATGTGTACTTTTTCTAACCTTCTATCTAATTTTTTTCTAACATTCTAAGTCATCTGTTGCAATAGATTACCCATAAGTTATAGTAAATTAGGTAATTTGTTAACACAAGTTCAGAAAACTTATGCAATTGATAAACTATCGATTGTTGCAGATTACCTATCTGTTGCAAAAATTATAGTGGAAGGGTAATCTGTTAACACAGGTTCAGAGAACCTATACAATAGATGGACATCTATCGCAACAGAATACCTATATGTTGCATAAGTTGCAGTAAATGAGTAATTTGTTAATAGGTTGAGAGAACCTATGCAACAGCTGGACCATTTATTGCAATAGATTATCCATCTATTACATAAGTTGCAGTAGATGGGTAATCTATTAACAGGTTCAGAGAACATATGTAATAGATGGCCCTTATGTTGCAACAGATGATCATTTATTGCAACAAATGGTCCATCTGTTGTATCTTTTAATTTTTATTATAAGTTACTAACTTATTTAAATTGTGTTCTTATATCACAATATGTTGATGAAATTATTTACCTCATCAGGGAGAGACACCTTAAATTCAGAGAGCACTGTGATCTTGGGGATAGGATCATGGACCTTAACTTATACAATAACTTCTTAAGTAAGTACAACAAACTCAGTGAAGAAGTAACAACTCTCAGTGGTAAAAAAGTTGAGACGTTAATAGCTGAGTTTGTATGGGAAGATGATGTCATTGACTATTATAGAGGAAAGAGTATTTCCAGGTGCCATAGATTGGATTGGGGGAAAATAGGATTCTTGCAGTAATGAACTTAAAGAATAAATATTCTATGACTGTTGAGATCCTAATCAATAAGGGAGTCATGAATGTTTACGATTACAAGTTATCAATCTTTGAAGAGTGGGAATTTTTTATTTCTATGGAGTCACTGTTGGAGTTGTTCCCGAAATTGTTGAAGAAAAGTGGTATAACGAATCTCTTGTCATAGAAGTTACTCAACGAAAGATGGTTCTTTAAAGGTCAAAAATAGGATCTTCCCAAAAAGGAGACTGGTAGTACGTGCGGGTCATACATGCTTCCATTTATTAAATATTTGCTAATCGGTACTGTTATGACAACTCCAAGGACTTTGTTGAATAACAACATAGTGACAAGGACGCAAGAGGTTCGGGTTGTTGGGTACTCTATAAAAGTTTGGAGCCCTAATTTGGGTTGTAATTTATTTATCTGGATGTGTATAAATATTATTGATGAAAACACTTTACTTTTAGTATTTTAGTTAATTGTATTATTTAATTGGTGATGACAATAGTTTAGTAATTTAAATTGAAGTACAGTCGTTTTGTCATGAATTCTACTTTATCCTTAGATTTGAAAACTTATAAATTATTATTAAAAATAGATTAATAAGTTCAAATATCACAACAAACCCATCAAAGATATAGACATCTGCAAAATGCAACAAATGAGTAACCTGTTGCAACAAATGACTCATCTGTTGAAAGAGATAAAAAAGATATGGATACCTATTACTATAGATGAGTCATCTATTAGAAATAACCAAATAGATAAGACATGTGTTGGAAATTATCAAACATATATAGACATTTGTTGCAATAGATGAGTCATCTGTAAAAAGAATCAAATCGATAAAGACATTAATTGCAATAGATGCATTATCTGTTGTAAAAATGTCTCATCTGTTGGAAACTGTCAAATAGATATCTATATCTGTTGCAATAGATGACTAACATGTTGAAACGGATGAGTCATCTATTAGAAATATCAAACAGATAAACATATTTGTTGTAAAAGATTCATTATCCGTGGAAACAAATATCTCATATGTTAGAAATTATCAAACAGAGATAGACATATATTGCAACGGGTTATAATTTGTTGCAATAGGTTAGTCATCTATTACAACAGATGTCTATATTTATTTGATAATTTTCAACAGATTAATCATCTATTGCAACAGATGCATAGATCTGTTTGATAATTCCAATAGATGGGTCATGACCAAAAAAACTGGACATCAATTAAAATAAAATTTTTAACAAAAAATATATCCAAGCCTCCACAAATTACATTAAATAATTCAAAAAACATGAAATACAAAATTGTTATGGATAATCTGTTGCAAGAGATGATAAATATTTACAAGTTAAGTTTTAAAGCCAACTTCCTAAGGTTACTTTGACATAATCAAGGGATAAAGATTAACACAATATTGGCCAGTTGTGCTTTATTCGGTGGTGTAAAATTTGGCTTTGATCGTGGCAGATCTTTACTATTGCTTGTGTACCATTTTCGAGGCTTCACAATTCCATAATTCCCTAAAAGTGTAGCATATATTTTAGGATTAATTCGATATCAAGTACAATATTTGGTATTTGTAAAATATCGCTCAAATACTCAGTGTAAGCGGCAACAAAAATACCGCAATTCCTACATTTGGAAAAATCAGATAATACATATCTAATTAATGTAAGAATAGTGAAAATTATGAAAATAAATCGTGTCACTTATAGGCTACCATTGGATTGTTGAGAAATTTCTTCAACATACTTTACATCAAATAGATTACCCTGTAGAAAATGGCTATCGCTCATTTTATCCTGGTATGCTTCAATCGTCGATCAATCAGTATGAATCTTTTGGGCCAAAAGTCACTTATATGAAGGTAAGTGGGCAATATTATGGCCACCTTTTGTACCTTGAACAACGGATCAGAACATCTCTTTGCCAACATCGAGTCATAAACTCGGATGTGCCTCTCTTTTAGAACAATGACAGCCAATACCAAATGGAACTCATCATCACAATTACCTGGGATATACACTTCGTCGACCAAATGATAAGGTAGGCCAGCTGGAATGCTAAAATCTTTGATAATAATGCTTAAATATTCCTCGTTTTAAGCAACTTGCAGATATTGGTGATAATACCTTTCGTAGGTTTTATCGATGTATACCTTGAATAAACAATTAGTTATCGTGTATTTGTATTATTGTTATGTTTGTAACTTGGTCATCTTTTGAAGATAGTAAAATATGGCATCAATGTGTTGCACATTTTATCAAACATTACAATCACGTAATACTAATTATTAAATAGATACAATTAAACAAAAATGGACATCAAATATAGTATTAATAGTAAGATATTTAAACCTCGTTATTCCAACAAGGTTTGGACGGTGATATCAAATAGAACTAATTCTTCATTTTAGGATGTGCAACAATAACGTCGAGAATATCAAATTCGAGACCTGATTGTTTCAATTTGTAGTGGTCGTTCTTTTGTTTTTTGCATGATTTATATGTGTCAATATCATGTTTGTATGAGAAGAAGTTTATAAATAAAAATTTGTAAAAATGATTATGTTACCTATTGGCATGATACTTTAATAGCCCATCAGTAATTCATTCTAAATAAATGTTGATCAACTCTGTTGGAGCCTCGTCTGAGATGTTTAATCCTTCAAACAAATAATTCTAATGAAGATTCGAACTTTCATTCGGACTGATAGACTTCACTTTTTCTTCCTCTTTGGAAGCAGCTGATGGATTATCAAGTGCAATAGTATGTTGTTCAGTAGTAAGACGTACTGTGACATCTACCTGAAAAGTCAAAATTGTCAATGGTTATCAGAAAAATACAAAATAAAATAGAAAAACATACATAAAGTTATGCAACAGATGGATAATCTGTTGCATAAGTTTGTCCCATCTATTGCAACACATACATAATGTAATGCAGCAGATGGATAATCTGTTGCATAACTTAACCATATGTTGTAACACATACAAAAATTTATGCAACAAATGACCCATCTATTATAATAGATATGTAATATATTTCAAAATATGGGATATTTGTTGAAATATATATGTAATCTGTTACAATAAATAGTATATATTTACCGTTTTCAGCTCATGCTGCTCTCTTATGGCCTATGTACATTGCTCAATGGTGCAAGAAAGAGGAGTTGTATTTTTTCTTTATTTGATATTTGATAATAGATGGGCAATTGTTTTATTTCTCCTCTTAACCTCTAATGGAATGAATGGATATGAAGTCTTTTTTGATTGAAAGGCATCCCTTTTAGATGTCAATTCCTTTACAACAACAGTTAATGCATTAATAACACTAACCATTCCATATTTTTCCTTGCACTCTTGACATTTGCATGCAGAACATAAGCTAAGAGGGGCAATACCTCCAAATAATTGACTACCCTTTTTATATTAGAAATATGTAGTATGCCAATTTAAAGGGGTATATCTACCACCAAAATCAGTAAAACTGGTATGATCATAATTATGATCTTTTTTTATTTCAAAAACTGCAATAGAAGCATCAACCAACTTATCAAAATCACCAACCCCAACAATAATACCATCACAACTACCACCATCACCACCAACAACATCACCACCACCATCACCAACAACAACTTTATCACCACCACCAGTAGCACCATCAACAACACCAACAGAAACACCATCAACAACATCATCAAGAATAAGCCCCCGTCCAAAGTGCTTATATTTTTATGGTTGTTGCTCCAATCAATTTTTTTTATTCTATCAATTACCTTAGAGTCCAATAAAGTTTGCACTGGCCGCAAAGTAACAAAAATGATATCTTCAACTCTCGATTAGTCAGAATAAGTCACGAATGTAAAATCTAAAATAAATCAGTATATATATTAGAATGATGATTAAATTATTAAAATAAATCATTAATTAAAATTGGACTTACTGTTTCCTTTAGGGGGGGTGAAAAGATCGAGAAATTCTACTCTTTTATTATTTTTTATCAACAACCATCTCAGAATTCATGGACATAAAACTTCTTCTTGATAGTTCACTTGTTTTCTAAGATAATGAATGGATTCAAATGCCTAAGCCTATAAAAATTATGTCAATAAATCAAAAGCATTATTCAATAAAAAATAAAACATAAAAAAAATTATCATGAAATCCCACGGAAAGCCATATAAGTTGACTATCTTTGACGTTAATAGAGTCAACAAATATTTTATAGTCATTTTGAAGTTTTAGTTGTTAAATGCCTTAAGATCCTCGAGGAGCTTTATTAAATCAATGGTATGTTGTTGTTAATGTCTCTTGTCCAAAAAATATTATGTACAAATAAAATCAAGCACGATGATTGCTTGTGCTTCTTTAAAAGTTTTTATCTTTCAATTCTTCTATCAAATATATATTTTTAAAGCTCGGACCAACAAGGGACACCAAGTCATCACTATTATTTGACTTGTCTTTTGGTGTGCGGGGTGCTTTTTTGTGTTATAATAAATATAGGTTGAGAAAAAGGATAACATTTTAGTTTAATAACTATAAACAAAGTGACATGCCACAATAATTTATCCACATCTCATACATCTTATCTTTATTTTCATACATAAAGCTACATTTAAGAAGACTATACACCGTGGTCATTTGAAAATGAGCATTATTATTCTCTGACAAATAGAGATATTGCCCAAAACAACTATCCCTGAAATAAGCATTCAATTTTTGTTCTCGAAGTATTTTTTTGAAGGTATCAAAAGATTTTTTCATGGACGACTTTATCACACAATCACCAGTTAAATCTATGGCACCATCACAATGCATTCTCACAGAAAAACTATCAATATTGAAGATTTTGACCAACTCTTCAGTAATAGAGTTATTAGGATTAATGTTAGCATTTAGATCATGTTGACTTTTTGAACTATATTCAACATTCTTGTGAAGCTTTCCTCTTCCTCATGTTTATTTCTTTTTTTTTTATTGAGATCTCGCTTATACAGCAAGCTCATATAATGGTGAATGTAGCCTTGCTACTTTACTTATTGCTTTTCTTGGAGTTAATTCACTTTCTTTTCTTTTGGGAGCCATTTTATCAACAAATAAGAGGAAAATAAAAAGATTATAATTGATTTATGCATTATTTAAAAAAATGATAACAGCAAATCTAACAAGTACAACACAGTAAAATAATAGTTTCAACAGATCACTCATTTGTTGCAACAAATCAGTGATCTGTTGGAAGCAATAAAATAGCTTTAATACTGTTTTGATTCCATCCAACAGATGTTGCAACAGCTAAGTGATCTATTGGAAGAGATAAAAACAATTTCAATAATGCTTTAGTTTCTTCCAATAGGTGGGTTATCTGTTCCAACAGATGGGTAATCTATTGCAACAAATGAATTATCTATTATAATAAATAGGTCATCTGTTAGAAAAAATCAAAATAATATTGAATCTATTTTTATTTCTTCCAATTAATCACTCATCTGTTGCAAAGGTGGATAATCTATTTTATGAAATTTAAACAATATGCCCAATATTGTTTTGATTTCTTCCAATAGATGACTCATCTGTTGCAATAGATTACCCATCTGTTGAAAGAAATCAAATCAAATGTCTTGACATCAGTTGAAATAACTATTATGATTTCATCCAAAAAATGACCCATCTATTGAAATAGATGAGTGATTTGTTGCAATAATTATTATGTTTTTTCCAACAGATGACCAATCAGTTGTAACAGATGGGTCATCTGTTAAAAAAAATAAATCAGTAGCAAGATTTATCAATAGTAAAAAATAATTTTATCATATAAATAAATACATACACATATCAACAAGAACACCAACAACAATATCACCATTTATCAATACACTATATTTATCAATACAACAACATCAATAACACCAATATTTACCAAGACACCAACAACAACAACAACACAAAGAAATCAACACCACCAACACCAACACACACCAACATACATCAATACCAACAACATCAACATTTACAAATATAACAATACAAACAAAACCAAACCAACAACACCAATATTGAACTCCAACACCAAAAATATTTACCAATATTTACAAATACAACAACACCAACACACACCCAATAACACGAACGCATACCCAACAACACCAACAATCACAAATAATAAAAACTTCAAAAAACACAACAAATATCAATAAATCAACACTTGTTTAAGTGTTCACTTAAACCAACAAAAGCAACAATTGTTAGATTTGGTCACAACAAATGTCTTTGAAAAATATTTTAAATTCAAATTCACTTTTAACAATAATATTCAAGAATAAGAACTACAATAATAATACAAAATTATATTTCACTCCGAAAAGATACCATATTTACATTAATCATATTAAGAGAATAAATACCACAAATTAAGATTTTCTTGATTCCTCATTTCATTTTTAAGCAACAAATATTAAAATTGTTAATCCATACTAGAAAAAAAGTTAACTCAAGTTCCTCCTTTTCTTCATAACTAAAAAACTCTAATTTTTTACCTGTGAAAGTCAAAAAGGAATGATGAAGAACTTGAAACTGTTGGCGTCGAAACTCGTCGATGAATGCTATCATGTCAATCTGTTGTGGAGGAAATTGACAGTTGAAAGTCAAAAAGAAACACTGAAGAACTCAAAACTATTATTGCCAGAGGTTGAAAGTCACCAGAAATGAAAGATCGCATCGATCTGTAGTGGATGGTTTACATAGTTGTTGGGAGACATTTGAGAGAGAGAGTCAAGACGTTTAGAAAGGAGAGTTTTGGTTTTTGAAAAATTTATTTTATAAAAAATATAGTTGTAGATTGATTTATATTTTCAAAAACTTAAAAAAATTTAAAAATATTAATTGAGTTCCAATTAACTTAACCAACTTGTTTAAGGGCTCATTTGTTTGCACTTAATAGAGGTCTGAAGCTGAATGGTTCAGACTTCAGACCATTAAGTGTATTTGTTTTTTATTTAGACTTTACCTCTTAATAGGTCTGAATAAGTTTTAATCATTCAGATATAAAATCAAGTCTTAGTAGGTCTGAGGAGGTATTCTGGTGTAGAATAATTTTCACCGCCACTATATTCATAATCATCAATCACCACCTTTGCCACTACCATCATTGTCAACCACCATCCACCACCACCAATCACCTTCACCATCACAACTATCATCGACAATAAATATTGCAATCAACTACTATTGTCAACCGCTACCACACTTACTACCTCTATTATTCTAATTATATTTAACGCCACCACCGCCGTCAACACCACCACCATCATCAAACACTACCAGCCAATCCCTACTATCGACCAACTTATCTATCACAACTAGTACTAGATTGTTTAACGGAATTTTCAAGACGGCGAAAATGCCCGAGGCTTGGAGGTGGAGTACAATGATCCCTCTTTATAAGAACAAGGGTGACATTCAGAGTTGTAATAACTATAGGGGTATTAAGTTATTGAGTCACTCTATAAAGATTTGGGAGAGAGTAGTCGAGGTGAGGCTGAGATGGATAGTGTCTATTTTGGAGAACCAGTTTAGATTTATACCTGGCTGCTCGACTACGGAGGCAATTCACCTGGTACGGAGGCTGGTGGAACAGTATAAGGAAAAGAAGAAGGACCTGCACATGGTGTTTATCGACTTGGAGAAGGCATATGACAAAGTCCTCAGGGAGGTGCTTTGGAGATGCTTGGAGGTGAGTGGAGTCCCGGTGGCATATATCAGAGCAATTAAGGACATATATGATGGAGCTAAAACTCAGGTGAGGACGGCGGGAGGAGACTTAGAGCATTTCACTATCTTGAAAGGATTGTATCAGGGATCTACTCTTAGTCCCTTTTTGTTTGCTTTGGTGATGGATATGTTGCCGCGGCGTATTTAAGGAGAGGTGCCTTGGTGTATGCTTTTTATAGATGATTTAGTTTTGATTGATGAGATACGGGGGGTGTGAATGATAAAGTAGAGGTGTGGAGACAAACTCTTAAGTCTAAAGGGTTCAGGTTGAGTAGGAGCAAGATAGAGTATTTAGAATGCAAGTTTAATGATGTGAGGCTGGAGAATGAGGTGGTAGTGAAGTTGGAATCATAGGTGGTATGTAAGAGGGATAGTATCAAGTATCTCGGGTCCGTGATTCAGGATAACGGTGAGATTGACGAGGATGTCTCGCACCGTAAAGTGGAAGCTCGCTTCGGGGGTTTTGTGTGATAAAAAGGTGCCGCTCAAGCTTAAAGGCAAATTCTACAGGGTGGCAGTCCGTCTGGCCATGTTGTATGGAGCGGAGTGTTCGCCAGTTAAGAACTCCCACATTCAAAAAATGAAGGTGGCGGAAATGCAGATGTTGCATTGGATGTGTGGGCTGACTTGGGGGAATAGAGTTCAGAATGAGACTATCAGGGAGAAGGTTGGTGTGACTCTAGTGGAGAATAAGATGTGGAAAGTCCGATTGAGATGGTTCGGACACGTGATGAGGAGGGGCATGGATGCCCCCGATTCGTAGGTGTGAGAGGCTAGATTTAGATGGTTTTAGGCGGGTTAGGGGTAGGCAGAAGAAGTACTGGGGAGAGGTGATTAGGTGGGACATGGAGCAGTTACAGCTCACTGAGGACATGACCCTAGATAGGAAGATCTGGAAGACACGAATTAGGGTAGAAGGCTAGAGTCAGTTTGGGTCGCTAGTGTAGAAAATTACTTGGTGGGGGTATTATTCTTGTTATGATATCTTGGTTCATGCTTTATTACGAATCTGTTTACTTTTCTCTGTTTACTATTACTTGTGGGTGTCGTATTTATGTTATGCCATCTTGTTCCATGCTTTACTATGAATTTGTTTAGTATTCCGTGTCTCGAGTCAGGGGTCTATCAGAAACAACCTTTCTACTTCTTCACAGGTAGAGGTATGGACTGTGTATATCTTACCCTCCCCAGACCTCACTATGTGGGAATACACTGGGTTTGTTGTTATTGTAGAAACCATCTCCACCATCACAACTAACAATATCTCCAACTAGTACCAACACATTGTCAACCATCATTCATTTATTTTTTAGCCATCATAATAAATACTTCTAACTACTAACATCAAGCAACGTCATATCACAACCACAACCACCACTATCAACTGGCACCATCATGCCAGTCACTACAATATCGACCATCACAACTATCACCACTAACATTACTAATCACTAACATAAATCACTGTCACCGCAACCACTATTATAAAGCATCTCCACTATCACTAACAAACATAAATATTTTTTTGTTCAATCAAATAATAATATTTTTGTATTAAATAACATATTTTTCTGATATATAATTAGTTTTTTATTTGAATTGTATTTTTTATTTTATTATATATATAAATAAATAAATTTTGTACATTCAGATATTGAAAAACAAACATTTTTAATCATTCAGTTTTCAGATCTAGAGACAACATCTTAATCATTCAGGCGTGCATTCAGATTCAGACGTCTGAATCTTAAAAGAAACAAATGCAACCTAAGTGTCTTCAATTCTTACGCTTGTACCAATATCACCAATACTTGAAATAAGACTTAGTGTCTATTTAGGATTGCTTATTTCCCAAAGAAAAATACTTATTTTGAGAAAAAACACTTTTTTTAAAAGAAGTGTGTTTGATAAATTTACAAAATGCTTTTAAAAAGAAGCAAAAGTAATTTTTCTGCTTTTGAAAAGAAGCAGAAAATTTCTGTTTTTCAAAAATAGTAGAAGCATAAGTAGAAAATTACTTTTTTCATGACTAAAATATCCCTATCACACACACACACATACCCTAATATCTCTCTCTCTCTCTCTCTCTATATATATATATATATATATATATATATATATATATGATGATGTTTTGTATAACATCATATCCCAATTTCAAGATACAAAAATTAATGTCTTGGAAGATGACAAATTAGTAGCCCTACTAGAAATACTAAAAGAGCTGGGTAAGGAGGATGATAAACCATACACCAGTTCTTCCCATGATCAGGAGGAATTGCATATTATTCCTTCCCAAAAAGATCCTTATACTATGACTGAAGTTAATCGACTTCTAAGAGAAAGGCAAAAGGTTGAAGCTATTCCAGCAAGAACTCAGGACCTAAAGAACGAGATAGATAATCTCAAAAAGGAAATATCCTTCCTTAAGAGTCATAATTTAGCATTAGACCACAGGGTTTTTGCTCTAGAAAATCCAAAGTTATTACTCACTGAGGGTTGACAAACTTTCCCTGAAGGAGATTTTCTTAATATACAGTACCATTTGTAAAGCCAATCCCTTAGAAGAAACTGCATATCAACACTTCTATACTAAAGTAACCCTTCTAATTGATTACAATTATAAGAACGAATTTACAACTCTCATTGACAGTGGAGCAGGTTGTAACTGCATTCAAGAAGGTATGATACCTTCCAGGTATTTTATAAAACCACTAATACCATGAGGAATGCGAGTGGTCAAAAAATAGGGGTAGAATATAAAACCCCTAAAGTTTATATTTGTAAAAACAAAGTCTGCATGCCTGAAACCTTTGTTTTGGTTAAATACATTACTGATGAAATTATCTTAGGGAAAACATGGTTTCTATATTTGTATCCTTTAGTCTATTGGGATGAAAAAGGTATCGTTGGTACTTTTGAAAACAAACATATTCAATTTGAATGGTGTGATCCACCAGTGGGATAATTATCTTACCAAAGACCAAAAAACCAAGATAATTCAATCAGTAGTAAAGACAAAAGATGGCTAAGAAGCCATGAACGTTGTCTATACTTTGATTATTCTTATTATTGAGCATTTCTCTGGAAGATGGTTTGATAATAGTGAAAGTATTTGGACTCCGCTCCAAAATCTTAGATGTAAGACTCTAACATCTTGGAAATGGTATAAAGATGTGTTCCTTTCAAGAGTCATGGAATTACCTGAGAGTAATAGCCCTTATTGGAAGTCTAAGTTTATAGATGGTCTTCCCATCTTATTTACTGAAAGAATTAGGAAAACCCTTAGAGGTCCTAATGTGAGTATTAACTATGAGTCTTATACCTATGGTAACCTTATAAAAGTTTGTACTCAAGAAGGTTTAGCTTTATGTAATGAGGAACAAAATGATTCAACTGACGAGGACATGGGAGTTCTTCAACAAGAAGATTATATCTTTGGCTTCGAAATTACTAAGCCATTTTGTATAATTATTTTCCTGAAAAGATCCAGATGTTTAAAGTGTCTCTAAATTTTTTGAGAACACCAGAATGTCATCAATATAGACAATAGTAAAATTGTTGTATGGCATAAAAATATCATTCATGATATTCTGAAATTCTGAAGGGGCATTCTTCAAATCAAAAGGCATGACATTTCATTCAAATTGTCCCATTGGAACATTAAATGCAGTTTTAGTAATTATATTTTACAATAATTTTCTGTTGTTTAGGATGTGTGTATTATTTTTCTTTTAGGGTACTCAAGCCCATTTACATCATAATTATTTATTTTATTTATGATTAATATATTATTATTTTATTTTCACTCATTTTCTTTAAATAAAATTTAAAAAATCATTAATGATGATTCGATGAATATATAACTTTTTATTTTTTTTATTATTAATGATAACAAATGACAGATGAATCAGGTTATAAGAATAAATGATATTTTGACAACACTTGTAAATTTTTTCTCGAATATTTAATTTTAAATAGAATTCATGAAAAGTGATATATTTGTTACCATGTAGTTTACATATATGAAGAACGAGAAGAGCCTTTTGATATGCCTTCAGAAATACAAGGCAGATCTTCTACTAGTATGGATATATTGTATAGTAAAATTAGTAATGAAATCATTGAGAATTTTGTGATGTATGAAGGACTAATTATTTTTGTCGTTAATTTTTTAATAAATGATAATTTCATTTATGAAATAATTTTATATTTATTTTTGTTTGATATTTTAAAGTGATATTTAAATTATTTAAGTAATATATCATTATTATATTTTTATTGTATTTATGTATATAAATATTGATTGAAAATTTTAGAGTACGTGCTTTTTAATTAAATAAAAATAAAACTGTAATTAAAATATTATAATAGATATTTAAAATAAATTTTTTCTATAAATTGATTTTAGTAATAAAAGTCTATTGATACAAGTCCTCTTTGGTCATTTATCTCAAAAAAGTATTTCTTGAAAAAAATTATCCAAACACAATGTGTTTATCAAAAGTAAAAAAAAAAATACTTTTCTGAAAAACTATTTTATAAAAGTGCTTTTACATAAGCAGTTTTGTAAGAGCCCGTTTGGATAGGCTGAAAAAAATCGGCTGAAAAAAAGTTTTTGAAAAGTGTTTTGAAAGTGCTGAACTTATTTTTAAAATGGAAAAGGGTCAAAAATACCCCTGAACTATCTGAAATGGCTCAAAAATATCCTTCGTTAGTTTTTTGGCTAAAAAATACCCCTCCATTAAATATTTAGCTCAAAAATACCCCTCCTTCTAACAGAATTCCATCAAAGCCGCCACCTAGATTAAAAAAGCCAGCTCAACATTCCACATCAGCTATAGTTTCTTACCCATAAGCTTACCCGACCCAATAACCATAGACCCGATCCTATAAATAAATAGAAAAGGGTATATCCATTAGCAAGCTCATTTGACGTAAAATCCTCCAACCTCACTTGTGCTATTTAGTTCGACGATAAAGGATAATATTGCCTATGGGAAGGATGATGCAACTCTTAAAGAAATTAAAGCAGCAGTTAAGGATGATGCAACACTAATTTATTAATTTAGTGTGTTGTGGTGATGTTGACTTAAGTTGCGGAAGTATTTGATGATTTGTGGGATGTAGTTACATATTTTGATGATTCTAGACTATTATGAATTTGTATAGATTAAGTGATATCCAGTTTGTACCACTCACATATTTTGATAGTGTTGAAACCACTGTCAATATGATTCTATTTCTCTTCTTCTGTAATATGGTTTCCAGTTTTCATACTTCGGGATGGTCTTTTTGTTTTAGTTACTGTCAACGTGATTTCTAATTTTAGTTTGAGTAATTTGATAGAATACACTATTTTCTGATGAATGACCAGTAATTAGTATTTCTCCTATGGGATTGCATTTCTGCTAGACCTGAAAGACTTTGTTTTGGAATTTTAGCTTAGTGGTAAAACACTGTGGTAAACTAAGTGATCTTATCGTTGCTCTTTCTGCTTGTTTATAGAGGTTGCAGAGAAAAAATATAGTTTACCTCTAAGATGCAGCCTCTACGACTTGTTGAATAGAATAACAACGATAAGATCACTTTTTTTATGAGGGGAAGGTATTATATAACGAGTGATGTTCTGTATTAGCTTTATATAAACAAGTATTGTCACAAAAGGTGGCCGCATTTACTGGTGCACAAATCGTTTCTATCATAGTGTTTCTCATTATTGACATTGTCTTGTTACTTACCTGTTGGATTTTATATGATCATTTGTTTCATGTGTCTTGTTTACGTTCCAGAAATTATACTACTTGAGATTTTGAGATAATAGCAAACAAGGCAACAACTCAAAGATACTGCATATCTGGATGTCTTCCTCCTGCATTTGTGGAAAAAGAATTCTGGAAAGAAATGGCACTTGCAAAGAAAGGAATGGTTGAGTATGGAAATGTAGATGGTAGTGCCTTCTCAAACACTTTCACTGATCCTCTTGGAAGTAGCAAATGGAATTTAAAGGTTTTAATTATACTGGAAAAACAATAAAAGTAACAGTTACTACTTGGTGAAAGGTACTAAAACAATTTGAAGTATTCTTGCATTACTTGTAGTATCTTTCCACCCTTAGTCCTATGGATCAAATTTGTCACCAAAAACAAAAGTGTAAAAATATTGTGCCCAACATGGATATTAATGATTTATTTAAACAATGGCATAATGTGCCTAAATACCTTTAGGGGTTGTTTGGTACGAGGGATAACGTCAAAATTGCTTCACTTCCGGTTGTATGCTCATGCATAATCTCCTTGAGTAATGCCACTAATCTTTTATCGTTGGTCGATCTTCATCCCGATTACTAGTACACAACGAGGCTATTCCAAGGGCTTGAAGCATTTCTTGAATTTATGTATCAGGATGTCCTTATAACCTTGGATCAATCACATCAACTAGATCTTTCTTTCTCTTTAGATGGTCGCAAACCCATTGTATAACGTGTTGGCTATCAGGGAAGGACGGGTAAGCTGGATTTTTCCCAGTAATAATTTCTAGAAACAAAACTTTGAAGCTAAAAACATCACTCTTCTCTGTTATCTTTAGCATACAAGCGTATTCTGCAAGAAACAAACAATAGAACAGAGTTTAGTCCTTTTCATGCCAGATCTTAATCACCTATATTAATCTTGATGTGTTTAAAACATAACAACAACATTTGTTGGATGGGTTTTTTAACCTATCATAATCGGACAAGCAACGACCAAAGGGGTATAGAGACAGTAGCAATATGTCCATGCTTGGTTGTGAAAGTGTGACCACTAACTTAGGTTATGTTTTTTTTAGAGTATTCTCAATCCTAAGTATCTTTAGTGGGGGTGCATACAAGCAAAAGATGGGAAAATGACACTGTAGCTTCCCAAGTATGTCATGAAAAACTTGGTTTTGCACATAGTTAAAGCTATCACATGGCTTCACATGCATATATTTGTCAAAATAGTAATAGAATTCCATCCGTATGGAAGAAAACTTTAACTGAATTCCCCTTCTTGCTCTGTATTTTCATAACTTTTTACCTGTCCGCTTCTGCTAACTTGTATTCAGTTCTTACATAAGAAAAACACATTCAATTAACCAATTAACACTATATCATCAAACTGGGTAAGATTAAGCAACCAACATCAAACTTCAATTTAGCAATGTAGTAGAAAACAACCAAGCAACAACAAGTTGATTTCTCAAATAAGCACTCAACAAATAGTTATTATCACATAAAGTCATTTTCTTTGTCGAGAAAAAAAATTGAAATCAACCCAATAACAAGTCTTATTCATAACAGAAATCAGTGATTTACTGGAAAGATTTTCGCCGTCATAGCAAGAGGGGAAAAACCAGGAGCCTTTAGGGACAAAAGGAAGAATAGGTCTCAAGCAAAATAGATGAAACCCACATTCACATTTATCACAAAGCAGAAGCTGAGCTGGGTATTCTTCATATCCACTTTTCTCACCTATCGTTTCATTAAATTCGCCGTCAATAATTACACTTGATTTCGACTTATTCCTCATCGATGTTCTTGCAGGTTTCGGAACTTGAGTTCTTTTCCCTGATACCAATGTTGATATTGAAGAAAAACCCATTGAAAATCTGAATTACAATGGAGGTGGATGTGAGATTGTCATCTACTATAACTATATTTCAAAAATTATTCTTACGTGATTTTCATGGGAAGAGAGTTTAAATGAAATCCCTTTTGACATGGACTTAAATTAAGCAATATGAATAATAAAACCTCACAGAATTGCACTAGATTCAGTAAGAACTGAATTACTATGGAAATGGACAATAATTAGTCAATTTCGATAAGAAATGAACTTGAACTAGGATTGGAGAAATATTTACCTGGAGCAAAGTAGCCATAAGATCTAGCAAATTGAAGATTTGCTGAAATTGAGGTATTTCCCTCCTCGACGAGTCTAGCAAGTCCAAAATAAGCTAAACATGGCTCGTAACTATTTCCTAATAAAAGGTTTTGAGCCTTGAAATCACGATGAACGATGGGAGGCACGCAGTCGTGGTACAAATAATACTTCAACTTCATTACAACTAGAAAAATGGATTTACTTCAACATAAGTTCTAGCATAGACACGAATGTACATTCACTTCATGATTCCTGAAATATACGTTAAGAACAAAGCACATAACGTGCAAATAACAACTTTTAATATCTTAATTTTCTTCTCTAAAATCAGAACGTTTTCAACTTCCTGGGAAGAAATAAACTTCATTTCTTCAACCTTCTTCAGTAAACTCTAATCTCGATAGCTTTTTGGGATTAATCATCCCTTTTACCCCCTTCCATTCCATCGACTACAAATTTTAGCAGTAAAGAAAGCATTTTTAGGAAATTGGAGAAGAAGAAGTACCTTTCTAAAAGGAAGAGGAAAGCATCAATTTCAGCCAAGTGAACTGAAAACGAACCTTACATTGATTTTTCAAGATGCATCGATTTTTTTGGGAGATTTTACATCAAATTAGGTTGCTGATGGATATATCCTTTTCTATTTGTTTATAGGACCGGGTCTATGGTTATTGGGTCGGATAAACTTGTGGGTAAGAAATTATAGCTGATGTGGAATGTTGAGGTGGTTTTTTTAATTTAGGTGGCGGCCTTGGTGGAATTATGTAAGAGGGAGGGGTATTTTTTAGTCAAATATTTAACGAAGGGATATTTTTGAGTCAAAAAACTAACGAGGGGTATTTTTGGACAAAAAACTTGTGAGAGGTATTTTTAAGCTATTTCAAATAATTCAGGAATATTTTTGATCCTTTCCTGTTTTAAAAATAAGAAATTCAGTATTTGGATAAAAGTGCTGAAACTGAAAAAAGATTATTGATGTGTTTGGCATATAATGTTTTTAAGCATTTTTTTTTTGGTAAAAAATGACTGAAATATGCTTATAGCTGTTAATAATATATAGAGTTGATTGTTATTAATTTTTATTGCTAAAATAATTTAAATTTAAATTAATAAATATTTTAGTATATATATATATATTTGTTTAAATTAAGTACCTCATTTTTGGAGAAAAACTGTAGATTCCAGTCCAGTGAATCAGTTGAGAGCAATTAGGAGTTCATATAGTTTTGTCACTTTCTCAGGTTGTAATAACTTATTATAATTTTGTCTAAATATTTAATCATTAATATTTACATTTAATGGCACGCTTTATTCTTTAAATGAGCCGATCTTTAATTTTTAACTTTAAAAATTAAATTTATATTTAGCGGTATATATGAGTTGTGTATAATATATGAAAAACTTATATTGGAGGAAAAAATATTGTTTAAGGTCAAAAATTAAAAATTATGGTGAATTTAAAGTAAAAGAGCAAATGACTAGAGAAGGAGAATTAAAGTTATAAGAATAAAATTGAAATAAATAATTACACAAAAATAATTTAAATGATCAGCGTAAACAGATTATAAGTTGCCGGCTCTTAAAAAACACCTTTTGTTCATTCTCACGCCATTCTGATGATAATTCTTGTAAAAAAAGACATCCCAAAACCATTTCGTCGCCCTTCTTCCCCCTTTCTTCACAGCTAAACCTTCGTAGAACTAATGGGTCAGGGAACCCCCGGTGGGCTTAACCGTCAACTACCCGGAGATCGGAAGAATGACGGAGACAAGAAGGAGAAAAAGTTCGAGCCTGCTGCTCCACCGGCTCGAGTCGGCCGTAAGCAGCGGAAACAGAAGGGTCCCGAAGCAGCAGCTCGGCTCCCCACTGTTACACCGCTGACCAAGTGCAAGCTTCGGATTTTAAAGCTCGAGCGGATCAAAGATTACCTTTTAATGGAAGAAGAATTCGTGGCTAATCAGGAAAGGCTGAAGCCTCAGGAAGAGAAAACTGAAGAGGATAGATCTAAGGTTGATGATCTACGTGGTTCGCCGATGAGCGTGGGAAACCTAGAGGAGATTATTGATGAGAACCATGCCATCGTTTCTTCTTCAGTTGGGCCAGAGTATTATGTTGGGATTTTGTCCTTTGTGGATAAGGACCAATTGGAACCTGGTTGTGCTATTTTGATGCATAATAAGGTATTTGACTATGTTGTTTTTAAATTCATTTTCACGTTTCATTGGCCGTTATATTTAATTAGAATTATGATTTAAAAGTATCCATCAAGTATAGTTTAAAAGATACCTACTTAGGATTTGGAATAGTTGACCTAGGGTTATATGGACTTTCTTCATTTGAGTCATGAGTCTTTCGGAAACAACCTCTCTACCTCTAAAAGGTAGTTGTCAGCATGTGCATACTCTACCCTCCCCAAACCTCACTTTGTGTGATTTCACTAGGTATGTTGTTGTTGTTGTTGACCTAGGGTTATATGTTCGGTTTCATAGTGCCAAATTACAGATTTGTGAAGTTAAGAATCAACATTCTTAAGTGTGTACAGTTTGTTATACTCCTAACTAGGTAATGCTTTGGTAAAATTTGGTATTTGATCTTTAAAGTTAAGTATGGATTTGGACTTTGAAATTGAACAATAACCAAATATGTTTCAATCAATTCCTTTTTAGTGTTTGGAATCATGAAAGTTCCGTTCTGTGATTAATTATTGATAGTTCTTGTTAATATTGTTTTATTATGATTTACTGTTCTGAATGGAGGGAGTGTAATGGTTTAGTGCATTTAACTCTATAAAGTATATCCTACAATGAGGCACATGCAATAGTTACATTCTTGAAAGGATATAAACATGGCTAACCGAGGGTTTTCAGGTTGTTTGGTTGGGAGACCGTAGAAAATATAGAGAACTTTTCTGAAAAGGGCAGGCAATGCACTAAAGCTCCGCCTATGCATGGGTACTAGGAAGGGCCGGACTACAAGGGTCAATTATACGCAGCCTTACCTAGCATTTCTGCTAGAGGCTGTTTCCACAGCTTGAACCTATGACTTCCAGGTCACATGGAAGTAACTTTACCTGGTACTTCAAGGCTCCCTTCGTATAGAGAACTTTTCTATTGCTTTTTATTTATTTTTAGTTTGTGTAATATTGGCCTGGGATGAACTTAATGAAAAAACATGGCTAGTGAGGATTCATATAGTCGGTCCGAACTTGTTTGGGACTGATGCTTAGTTGTTGTTGGGTGGAGTGATTATCTTATCAAGGGGTACTTTTCTCAATTGTAATCTCTTAAGTGCTGTTTTATCCTCAGCATGCAGCTGGTTAATAGTTTGATGGGCCCTTTCAGATGCTCTGAATGTTCGACATAATCTTTTTGAGCATTGGCTGCCACCATGCTTATTTCCTGCTATGATAATGTGCTGTATAGTGAAGACCAGAGCCAAATATTTGCCACGGGAGCCGCTCAATTTTTTAGGGATATTAGGCTTTAGCTTTGCAGATTTAGACGTGTCTAGGATTTTTCATTGTTGTAGGCTTGCAAATCTTGCGAAGATTTCTGCAGTTGTTTTGACAATATCGTTCTACGTTTGATTAGATTTTCTAGTGCTGTAGCAAAGACCATTTAGTATCTCTCGCTCTCCACCCACTCGACCCCTCAAGTTTACCTTATAAATGCAGTAGATATGCTCGTTTACATCCATAACCCATCTAGTTAGGTTGTACATGGGAACCTAATGAAAGTGTCAGTCGGTGTGTATGGCCAGGGAGCAATCATTCAGCTGCTTTTAAAGTGCTCAAGGATAGTGGGATGTGATTGCTTTGATTAGTTTTCTTGGTTATGAAGGTCAACTTTTCCAATTTTTGTAATGTATGTTCCAATTAAATTACAAATTAGCATCGTGTAATGAAACAACTCAAATTATCCTGAATTCTAATATCCCTTTGAATTGACATTGTAGTATGCCACAAAGAAACTGCTAAAATATCTGAAGTTTGTTGTATCCTTTTGAATTAACATTTTACTGTGTCACCAAAAAACTGATAAAATACCTAGAGTTTGTGATATCCTATTGAATGAACATTTTCTTTCTTCTGACAAGTCTTCTGGATTACCATTTTCTATTATCCGGTTTTTATGCTTGTTTTTATGCTTTCTGAGAGTGTCTATGCCACAGTACTTGAGAAATGAGAAGTAATGAAAAGATTCCAATATGGTTATCAGTTTTTCTTCTTTGTTTAGTTGGGGAATGGCTTAGTCGTTGAAATAATTCCTGTGGCTAATTGATTCACCATCTCCCATGGGTTAATGAGTCTCAAAATTTGTCTGTAATGCTCTTATTTCTTAATGCACATGTTATCAAACATTTTATGTTCTATTTCTAGCAGTAACTTCTCAGCAAATCTCTCCCCCTTCTTCCTCTATTTTTGTAGAAAAAGTATCACCAGTTGAGGCTGGGTCATTTTGACTTATGTATAATCTCTCTTCTTTCTAGCTGTAATTTCTCACAAAGATCTCCCTCTATCCTCTGTTTTTGTAAAAAATTATAAGTTTGAGGGTGGGTAATTTTGACTTATGTATGTTCTTGTTCAGGTTCTATCGGTTGTGGGGCTTCTTCAAGACGACGTTGATCCAATGGTGTCTGTCATGAAGGTTGAGAAAGCTCCTTTGGAATCCTATTCCGATATAGGTGGATTGGACACTCAGATTCAGGAGATTAAGGAAGCTGTTGAGCTTCCTTTGACTCACCCTGAGCTGTATGAAGACATTGGTATAAAACCTCCTAAAGGGGTCATTCTCTATGGGGAGCCCGGGACTGGCAAAACCTTGCTCGCAAAGGTTTGTGAAACTTTCTTCTGTATAATGGACGTAAAATACTTTATTTTAGCCTCCACTCTTGATAGCAATCATGGAAGCTAAAACATCATTAAAGGACAGAGAAATTCTCTGTCCTTTATTGATATTTAGCTTCCATGGATGCTATCAACTCTGATCTCCTTTGGCTGGAATAGGTCTCTTATTTGACTGAAGAAAGAACGAGAGGGTGAGTAAATCAGACGAATATTTGACCAAATACTGTTTCCTATTCTTTGAATTTATAAAGAAAGAATTGATTCCGTCCAAGTATATTCCCCAGAAATGACTTTAGAATTGATCCTGTCCAAGTATATTTCCCAGAAATGACTTCCTAATGTTTAACTGGCTTTTGGAGAAGCCATTAAGCTTTTGTGAAGAAACGGAAGGAATGATAAATGACATGAAAGGTGTTATCAGGTAAAAAGTTGGGGATTTTCTGAAAGTGCCAAGTTTACTTAAGACTACATTTGACTAAGTCCTGTATCAATGGAATTATTTTTCGGGATACATTCATATGCTATTGAGAAGATTCTCTAGTACAAGTTGAGGCTCGTTTTCTGTTTGGATAAGATGCTGTACATGTAATGGCATGTAGAAGTACTTGAAAATAGCATGTGATATTACTATGATGGTACTACAGAAATTCATTTGTAGTGCCCATGTTGATTTTTTGAGGAAAATCTAGTTTGTTGGATGCATTTTACGAGTTTGGTTGTGATAAGCCTGTTTGAGCATCATGCGATGTCTTAGAACTTTGAGGAATGATTGGTTTGTTGGGTGATTTTTTGGGTCTGGCTGCCATTAGCCCGTTCAACTTTTTTTTGAAACTAGTTACTTTACTCTGTAGATTCATAGGTGTAACTACAACCAAGGCCTTGTAGTTCCCCTTCAAAAATTGTTACAACTTACAGCAATTTCAATTTAACTGTTGCCTATAAATAATCTAATACATCAGAAATGTCCTCTGTTTGAGTTATAAAATAATATGTTTTACACCAAAAATAAAATAGGGCTAAACAGTTCATTTTGATCTTCTGTAAGTTGTTCTGTACATTTTCAAAACATCGACAGTTTCTTTCTCTCCATATTGTCCGCCAAATACATGCCAAGACAATCTTCCAGCTCACTTCCTTCTTGGTTGCATTGCCATCCCTATTCCAGCTGCTTAACACTCCTTTAATACTCCCTGGTTTCATCCATCTGATCCCTTTAAGGCATATGAACATTCTCCAAAGCTGATCAGTCCACTTACAATGCAAGAAAAGATGGCGTATTGTCTCAAGCCTGCTCCCCACATGCAGAACATCTAGAGGCCAAGTGATAGCCCCTCTTTTTCAGATTTTCATGAGTCAAGACTGCTTCTTCAGTCAGTAACCATAGAAAGCAGTTGACTTTGTATGGTATCTTAGGTTTCCGGATCATCCTCCATGGCCAACTAGTCTTCTGTTCTGTGGTCATATTGATCCTCATACACATATCTTACTGAGAACTGTCCTTGACTATCTTTCTCCCGTATCAGCATGTCTTTCTTGTCAGATAGGTTGGTGAAGCTAGCAAGTGAAGTCTGAAATTCTGCCCCTTTCTCTGTTTCCCACTCATAGAGATGTCTTCGGAGAAAGAGGTTCCACCCTTCCAGTCCACATTGTGGCCACAGTGGCCAGTTTTGTTGGCAAAAGGTGAATAAATCTGGGTGCAACTGTTTCATAGTAGATGCACCATTTCACCTATCATCCCAGAAAGAAGCCTTTAGTCCATTACCCACCATTAGTCTTTTCTGGAATAGAGCATAGGCCATAAGTTTCTGGTTGCTCTCCAAATGGTGCAATTATATGGAACGGTAGGGGTCGTTTGGTTGGGAAATTGTTATCCCGGGATTACTAATACCGGGATTAGTTATCCCGGGATTACCCGGGATAACTTATCCCACCATGTATATGGGATAAGTTATCCCATCACTATGGGAAAAATGGTGGGATAAGTTATCCCACCATGGATTAATCCCTCCAACCAAACAATGGATTTAAGTGATCTTTTATTTTATCCCGGGATAACTTATCCCTTGGATTACTTATACCTCTCACCAAACGACCCCTTAGTCATCAACCTGTCCCCCATTCCATATTTTGCAGTGATAACATCCTTCCAAAGCATGCCTTCCTCATTAGCAAACTTCCAGAGCCACTTCTTCTCAAGGCTTTGATTTTGCTTTCTCAAGTTCCTGATCTCCATACCTTTGTTTATAATCAGCTCCTCTCATTTGACTGGATGAAATTTCTGCTCATCCTCATTGCCTTGCCATAGGAATTTCTCCTAAGTGCATTAATACCTTTGGCCACACTTGCTGGCATAGGGAAAACATACATCATATAGTATGGTAGTGCATCAAGCACACTGTTAACTAGAGTCAACCTACCTGATAGAGACAAATGCTGACTCTTCCAGTTAGTGAGCCTCTTTTCACACTTACCCAAAACCCCATTCCAAATGCCTTTCGATTTGCTCTTTGCACCCAAAAGTATGCCTGGGTAAGTTGTTGGGAGCTCACCTACTCTGCCTCCAAGTTTCATAGCCAGACTCTCTATCTCGGCTACTCTATTGATAGGATAGATGAAACTCTTCCCCCACTTGATGTGGAGACTTGTAACAGCTTCAAATATGATGAATATAATTCTGAGGACCAGAATTTATTCAACTTCTGCTTTTCAGAACACCAAAGTATCTTCTGCATACTGGAGATGGGTTATTTCCAAGTTATTTGATTCCCCTGTTTGGAAAACCCTGATCCATCCCTTACATTTGCTGTGTTAATCAGATTAGTCATCCCCTCCATGGATAAGATGAATAAAAAAGTCGAGAGGTGATCTCCCTGTATCAAACCCCTCTGAGAGGGGAAAAAACCAGTAGATGCTCTGTTGATTTGAGTAGAGAATCGTAGGAAGAAATGCTAACAGTTACTTCTTCCTGTCCATTTTAAATGGCGTTTTAAGGTCTTGCACACCCTTTAATAAAACCAGATAATAGCATTAACCACTTTATACCACTTCAAATTACCCTTATTCTCTTCTCAGACATGTTAGGTCATCTATAGGAGCACATGTTGATTTGGGAAAGATAGTTGATACCGTCTTGGTTTCCTTAAATGGATACATTTAAAGTCGACCAGAGTTAGTAGGGTCTTTGTTGAGTGTTTATTATTTGTTGTTGCTGGACTAATTTCTCTGTAGGTCTACAAAAGATAAATCTGTGTTATGTTAATGACTTTGTTCAGGCAGTTGCAAACTCAACTTCGGCAACTTTCTTGCGTGTTGTTGGAAGTGAACTGATTCAGAAATATTTGGGAGATGGGCCTAAATTGGTGAGGGAGCTCTTCAGAGTTGCTGATGATCTCTCACCTTCTATCGTCTTCATTGATGAGATTGATGCAGTCGGTACCAAGAGGTTTGTCTCTGGCATCATTAACTTGAAGATTGAAATATTGTGGATTTCTGTTAATTAACGTCTTCATCTGCAGGTACGATGCACATTCTGGTGGTGAACGTGAGATCCAGAGGACCATGTTAGAGTTGTTGAACCAGCTAGATGGTTTTGATTCCAGAGGAGATGTTAAGGTGATTCTTGCTACAAATAAAATCGAGAGTCTTGATCCTGCCCTGCTGCGACCTGGTAGAATAGACAGGAAGATTGAGTTCCCTCTTCCCGATATTAAAACAAGGAGGCGCATTTTCCAGGTTTGGTACCGTGATGTTAGCATTATTACTGACTGATGAACTCTGGATTGCCTCCTACTTGCTGACTTGAAAATCTATTTTGGGTTATCAGATACACACAGCAAGGATGACTTTGGCTGATGATGTCAACCTAGAAGAATTTGTTATGACCAAGGATGAATTTTCTGGAGCTGATATCAAGGCAATATGTACTGAAGCTGGATTGCTCGCTCTAAGAGAACGGCGTATGAAGGTAAGACATCAAAATTGGAAGTTAATATTGTTTTTAGAAATGAGGGTTTCAGTTGGTCCTAATTTGCACCCAAATGCTCAACTTTGATTGACCAAGTCCATGTCTTCGTTCATGTGCGGGGTTGTCTGTTGTAATGTAATAAATTGATCAAGGAGCATGTAACAATTGGTTCATTAACTTGTGTTCATGAGAAGACAGGTTAAAATTTTAGTTCTCGTAATGTGGAATGTGGAGCTTAACTTGTTGGGAGGGCATAGTTTGTGCTGAGTTGAAGTTGCCGATTTTTCTACAATTTTTTTTGTTGATCTTTTTCCGTCTGGATAAGTAACAAAGATGTGTTTCATACAATTTCTACCTATAGTCGTGTGAACTATATTGTTCCTTACAAGCTAAGGGGGCATAAACCAAGTATACTCTGAATTATATAATTTGAACTTCCGGAGTGGCTGATCCTCTGTTCATGTCCCGTAGGGGTTGTAAAAATCATGTGGCAGGGGTGCGGTAAAACTTCCGGAGCTAATAGTTTGCATTTTGCTATAGATTTTTACAGATATATTCTGTTCTCTACAGGTGACTCAAGCAGATTTCAAGAAGGCGAAAGATAAGGTGATGTTCAAGAAAAAAGAGGGAGTGCCAGAAGGACTTTACATGTAGTAGGTGATGTTCAAGAAAAAAGAGGGAGTGCCAGAAGGACTTCACATGTAGTAATTACATATTTGCTTTTTGCCCTTTTGTTTGTTCAGAGTTTGATTTAGTTTGTTTAGCTGAGAACGGCGTTAATTCTCATTTCGTATGGTGACGTTTGAGTCATTTGGAAAAAAATTACATTCAGACCAAGGGTTAGATACGTAAACCGTTTTCATATTGTGCTTACTTCGTTTAAGTTTTCCACATTATATTACTAGGACCTTCCTAGCTTACAAATCTCGATGGACTATTTGTATTCTTGTTTTTTTTTTGGCTCTAAATTGGCTTATGGAATTGATAATTTTGTCACCTCATACAAAATTATTTGGCCACTCTGTCGAACAGTCGGTAAGTGCACTTGAGCCTCTTGTGTAATTATTTTATGAGTTTTACAAATTCTAGAATTTGAATTTTTTTGCTATTCAAACTTGCAGTTGTACTAACGTTGGTTTATCGGATTAAATTTTAATCTGTGTGCAGAATAATTACATTTATGCAGTTTACGGTGTCTTAATAGGTTTAAAGCAAGAAAGAGGGTAGGTTTGCAAGATGAGACGCAAGCTTTAAAATACAGCTCACCTCACGTGCCATCTCATCTCAATCTTTATTATGAATTGTCCTCGCTGCTCACAATTGAGAACATCTTATACTTTTAAATTTTTATTCTTCTTTTCTTTTTTCTTTTTTTTTTTTTTTTAGAAAACGAGTATTGATCACAAAAATTTATGTATTATTAAGGACATGTCAGAAGCGTGAGAGGTTTGTTGAACTCTTTTATGAACTATAGTAAATGTATTCGGAACCAATGAACTTGGTTGGTGTGGTAACAAGTACACTCATTTGAAAAAGGTGTAATTCTTTTCTTTAAAAAAAAATCGCAAAACTATAACGTTATTTTTTCTTCTTCCAAATTAGCGCGTACATTTGGAATCGCTGAATAATTTACATCTCTATAATATAATTCAATTTTGGATACGCTAGGTGTATTTTACATTTAAACACTTACATTTCCTAATTCTATGAAACTTCTATATTTGTTGGAAAATATGCTTCATGAACACGTACAAAAATATAAGAAGAAGAATATAAAGATGAAGGCTTGACAATATAAATAACAACACAGGATTTGAGGCTTGAAACACCCACGAAATGCTTTTCTAAAAATGATATTTGCTTCGTCTCTTCTGCGAAATTGCTATGGGATTATATGCAAATAGTTTTAGTGAATATGACAAGCCTATTGAATTTTGCACTAAGCAAATAGTGAAGAGATTCATCTAAAAAATAATAAAACAAAATTTGATCTTCTGAAGAAGAAAGGACTACAAAAGTTTTTTTATAGAAGTTTTAAGATGCGTCTCTTAAAAGTTGTCTTTAAAAAGATACGTTAAAACTCACAAGAGTTTTGATGTAAATAGAACTGGTGGAAAGGACACAACCTTTCATAAAAAGACATAAATTGAAAGGACACACCCTTTCATTTAAAAGATAATCTTCATAAAATACTTATAATAAATAATTTAGTTTAAACAAAATCCAACAATCCTCCACTTGTTTAAAAATAAATTATGATACAAAGCAAAGACCAAGTCATATTCATGCATAGAGTAATGTATCTTTCGATTTGAACCGTACCTTAATGCATTGCCATAAGATAAAATGGAAATTTCACGTAGCATAATAACTTTGAACCTGTTATTTCTTGTGATAATATCTGTGACACTACACACACAAACATTTCATTCCTGCTTTCTACTCAACATACTTAACACTTTTATGGCCTTGTGCTATCCAAAATTCATGAACATTTACGAGAGAAACTCCAACTCCCAATCGAAACGACACCACTTTTATGTTATATAGGTGAAGTTCTATCAGTATCTTTGTCATATTTGAGACACTTTTTCCTTAAACTGAACCTCATTAAGAGTACTAGAGCTCAATCCTCCAATCTATCACAACCAGTACTAGTGTATCTTTTCCTTAAGTACTGAAACATCTACATATCAATGACTTGTTGTTACCCTTTGAATCCATAACTACTCATTTTATAGAGCTGGATAGAGTTGCCATTATCGGTTGACCTAATTAAAGAGTTTTAACATAATCAAACTTGAAGATACATTCAACAACTTTCTTTTAAAAAATTTAATAAATAGACTAGTTAAATTTATTTGACTCCATAAATGTGATAGAAGTTAATTCCATGGTCAAGAACTTATACGTTTTGAATTTCCATTGTATAATTTTTATATGCTCGAGTTAGAGTGACTTGTATATCATAAAAATGAGCTAATAGCTTGCAAAATCAGTGGATTATCTTAATGATCTCTCAACCGCTCAACTCCTTAGCTTGCTTGTATTAATGCAAGTCAATTTCTTGGCTTCAAGAAATTGTACCTCCTCCAAAGATAAACACCCATCATGTGGTAAATTTATTTATTTATTTTTTACATATTCGATAACAACTTCTATCGATATATCCTTATAAAATAGTATGAATCTTAGAGTTTTGTAGCTCTTTAGTTTTATAAAGAAAATCAAGAACTCGACTACTGGCCCTTCCAATAGTGTTTGCTTATACAAGTTAAGCTATAATTCTTTCATTATTATTAGATAACTCGGTCTAGGATCAAATAGGGTATTTTCTTTTTTTATGTTTAAGTGACTAAATTTATTTAGTATTTTCTTAAAATAATGAGATTAACTCAACACATAACCCCCACTAGTTTGTTTATTCTCGATATTCAACATAGTACTAATTTCTCCAAAATCCTTTACTCCAAATGTGAAAAATAAAACCTCATTGCTTCTATCATGACTTCTGTATTAAGTCTTAGACTCAACATCCCGATAAACTATCACACAATATCATAATAATCATTAAGAATTGTAAAGTGAACCCATACTAACTATCTCAAATAGTTGATCTTTTTTATATATAGATTAGATACATACTCGTTCTATTGTTGACTTCTAATCACATATCAATCACCCCATACTTTAAATATATCAAATGCCTTTTCATATCACATATAGAGAAAAATTCATTTACTAACTCATATTCTTTAGATCTCAGATTCACTTATAATAACTTTTAAGTATAAATGCGTACTTGTAAATAATGTATTATTTCATGTCATCCTACAACTTGATACTAAATTTTACATATGATCTTTATGCAAGAATTACGGATCACAATGATCACAAAAAAATATTTTTTTATTTATTATGCATATCATACCGCAAAAGTATATTTGTCACGACCCAAAATTCAAGGGTCATGATGACACTTGTCGCGGTGTATCTTGACAAGTAAACCTATCACAAGTAAACCTATCACCCAAACTGATACACAGGAAAAAAAAGACAATAATAACCACAGGATAAGACTTCTAGAACGAAGCTGAACCATATAAGTATAATAAATGCGGAAAGAATATAATCAACAATATAGCCATAACTCTCAAAAGCTGATGTCAACAACATAAGAACGTATCTAGTACAACTTGAATCCAAAAAAAATACATAAGAAATTCAGTAGATACAACTCTATCTCTGAAAACTAGTAAAGACATAGTCTAATGATAGAGAGAGATAGTAGAAGACATTCGAATGCCTGAAAATCATCCACTATCTTGAAAGCTCCAACAATCGTCTGAGTCAAGTAACGTGGGGCGCACCCAAACTTGAATCTACACCAGAAGGGCATAGTAGAAGTGAGTACAATTCATTTATACTCAGTAGGTATCATAGGCCGATCGAGCAAAGTAGAAAATAAGATATACAAAATACACACTAAGGGCACGTCACTTGCAATCATAAAATATCCCATAATATTAGCCCACACCGCTTGCACTAACAGTTCTAATATATCACATATATTATAACAAACACCAAAAAAGATCACAATGTACAATATACCACATACATGTTGGACAAGGAAGGACAATATGCATACAAGATCATTGAGTACAAGTATAAAAGGATAAAACAATTAGATAAGTAACAAGTCAAAATAAAAATACAATCATATCACAAATATAATGAAGTAAATACAATAAGAATATTGTTGTTGCTTCTAATGATGATGATGCATGAGTTTAACGCCTTTGATTTTTGATCCTTAAAAATTTCTAAAATTTTATCGTCACTGTCCTGACTATGACTCTTCTGATAAATCATAGGGAGTCTTGATGGGTCGTTGGACTAAATCATAATCAAATTTGTAAGTGGTGTAGCTAAGTTTTGCTTTAAGTACGAGTGGCTCACTATGAGTCGTAAGGACTTATTACAAGTCATTTAGTGCAAATTATAGGGTGTCCAGTGTATACCCCAAATACCCTACAAGTCGTAGGGTCTCATTACGAGTCATATAGGTTGAGTAGTAGGGTCAACAGATTGTGAGTGCCTTAGAGACTGTCTTGGATATGACTTATGAGTCGTATAGTGACCCGTAGTCACTAACGACTAAATTTTAATTTTTAAATTAAGGGCACTTTGGATAATTTTCTTCTCACCCAATTAAAACTCCACATTCATAAAGCACTAAGAAGAGTTTTTTCTCATTCATAATGTACTCAAATGCTTCCAAAGCTCTCTTAAATTATCTCAAGCAACCTTACTTAGTGTTTCCACGAAGTAGGTCATCCAAGGGCTCAAAGGTTGAATTCTTTTCATAAAATTTAGTATTTCAGGCATATTAGTCTTCCCTAATTATTAATTTGCTAAAAGCATAAGTTTTAAAGTATTGTTCATATGGTATTGAGGTTGGTTTTGAAAACGTGGGTTGAGGCTTTTGAATAACTATTGTTTATGTGATATTTCATGTTTGTCCCTACATGGCTTATATTTATATGGTGGTCTTAAAAATCAAATTAATGCATGAGAATGGTGAATGAAATAGGGATTAACTTTTGAAGTTGTTATGACCCCAACTCCATAGTGTGGAATTTGTTTTGAATATGAAAAATATGCAAATTGAACTACTCTTGAACTATTGCATAATGTAAAAAGGTTAATGAAGCATAATAATTTTGAATTGAACCTTATGTGTTGTGTAATTCCCCAAGCTAATACGAAATTGAACTAAAGGGGGTTGTGAATTCTCCCAAGTGATGGTAATTGATCTGGCATGTTGATGTTACCTTGCAAGTGTAGTTGGTAAGATGATACCAACAATGTATGTTGAAATGTATATCATGGTTCAATAAAGGACAATGTGTGTGCTAATGATTATAATTGAGCTTTAATGAGGGTTGTGTAGCTGATTCATGAAAGTAGAGGTCTTGAAGGACCAGTACTAGAAATCACGATTACCTACGTGGGGGTCTATATGATCGAGTGGTTTGAATCCCCCTTATTAATAATGTTTGATTGGGAGGTTCGAGTCCCCCACATTGTGTTATATGATTTGGTGCTTGTGTTACCTTGATATGCTGGGAGGTTTGAGTCCCCTATAGTTCATTGGTATACCTTCTGATTCGTGCGGTCACATGCACTAGGACCCTACCAGCTGGGGGAGAGCTAGTCCCATATAGCCCGTGGGTGCCTTCTTATATTATGGCGGTTGAGTTACATAATCCATGTTAAAGTTTTAAAGTGCATATTAAGCCTCATCTCTTATCCCAGCATGCGATGTACATTTATGTATTTACATATGATTAGTGCATTGGATTTTGACTGATTTTAAATTGTTGAGTATGGCATTATTTTGTTTCCTTATCCCTGAGTTTTATGCTAGTGTTCACACCACTAACTGTCTTCGAATGATGTATCCCCATGCGATGTAGGGTTCGAAGACAAGTCTATTTTTTGTGCAGAGTTAGGTGGATTTGCTTGGTTCATTGGCTTGTTGTGGTGAAGTGGTGAGCTTCCATACTTTGAAAGACGTAGACATTTTGTCAGTTCTTATCATAGGTTAGATTTGGGATTTTCACTATTGTTAACATTATCATTGTCATTGTCATCTGTTAGAGTTAAGGATGTTTTTTTTAGATATTTTGTTAGAAGGCATTGCTGGATTACTGTAGACTTGGGTGATGTTGGTCAGTTGTTTTGGCCGGTTGATAGTTATCGGTTATAGACATACCCTTTATTCTTTAAACTTATCTTATTATATATTCGGAATTTATTCTAAATTGGGGATATTGTTTGGTTTGGTTAGGCGCACAGCGGTGGTCTCTGGTCCCGGTGGACTTAAGATACCCGTCAAGGCTAGGCCCTACTTCGGGTTGTGACAACAAGATTGTCGCACAACCTCTAAGACCATTGCAGAGTCTCCATATACACGTATAGAGCTAAAACTTCCCGACTTAGAAAGCCATGGGGGGTTTGTTAACCCGTATACAATCCATATATAATATCTCCTCCTAGCACATCTCTTGGGAAGGCTTTTATATAGTATCACAACATCTCCTCCCTGGCACATCCCTTGAGGAGGGTTTTATAAAAGATGTTGTAAGGTATCTCAGGTGTTGCCACAAGGGTACCAATATTTCATGAATGATTATAATATGAGGATGTAATACTAACAACCAATCACAATAAGTATTTTCACAATTAACCCCCTGATGTATTTCTATAACCAACCACAATAATATATTTCCACAACCACATGAACCAATATCCACTCATTATTGTCAACCATCTATGAATTTTCATATGTTTCTTACTCCAAAAAAAGTATGAATATATCACAATACACAAATGGTACCACAACACGCTTTTTTATCAATACGATATATTTATTTATATATGTATTAGGCTATCAAATTCACAAAGGCCCCACACAGTCACACATATCACATAATGTCTCAAAACCAATAATTATATCATATATAGGTCCCCACACAGGCTCAACATATTAAGATAGCCAAATTCATGATTAGATCCCATACCCTTAACATGCATTTTGTATACAAATTAACTACCCAACCCAGTCTCAAAGAGTTAAGCCATAACCTACCTCGAATACCAAAATCGATCTGGTATACTTTGATCCCGAAGCCTACTCCTCACAAACGGATCCAAAATCAACTAAATCATCAAAATATAGAATCTAGGCGTCAAAGAAAGCCGACGACACCCATATTGCCTAGTTTTAAGTCAGAGTCAAACTGGACCCCCAAAATAGATTTTCAAAAAAGAAGGAAAAAATCCTAACTTTATTTTAAGAATGTACTATTCATACTTTTGAAAACCCACAGCTGCAAAATTTAAGTCAAATAGAGTTAAAAATGAGGTCCAAATTGAGGAAAACCCATTTTCAAAATTTATCAGGTAAAAACTTCAAAATTTTATTTTGAAATCAATAATCGAAGATGTTTTAATGGTTAAATTGATGAAAAAATAGAAGTTATAGGATTAGGAACATTATGCAAGTGAAAAGGAGTGCAATTAGGGTTTAAAATCAAGTCCTAAGATTTTAGAGTTTTTGAGCAATAAATCAAGTAATTCAACTAAGTAAAGGATGAATTCTTACCTTAAATCCGTAAGAGAATCAAGAAAAGGATGTTAATCAAGCTTCCCAACCACACATAGGCTTTACTTTTAAGCTCTCACACTATTTTAAGATTTAGCTCTTAAGAGGCAGAATGAATAATATGCCCAAAATAGTGGAAAATGACTCAATTTACACCCAGTCTAGGCTCTCAGGAGTCGCTATCGCGATCCCAAAGTGTGCGATTGCCACATCTTGTGGCTGCACAGGCGAACCGCAATCGCAACCACTTATGTGCAATTGCACAACCGCGATCGCAATCCAAGGACGATGATTGCAGCTACACAAGTTGAAAGTTGAAGATTTGGAATCCTTTGAAGTCTCCGCCAGGGCCTCGAGATTCATTCAAAATTCTGTATACACATACGAACTAAGTAATCTCATTAAATTCGATGCTCTAGACTCAATGGCGATATCAAATTCTTGAAAAGATGTCGTTTTCACAAAGTTGACTTTCGAAATCTAAAATCATAACTTTTTAAATCGAGGGTTGAAATGAGATTTAAAAGCCATAAAATCACACCAAATAAGTTACCACCCTAAAATCGATGTTTCAGATCTGTTGGCACAATCCGCTCAGCCATCTGTTGCACGGATCAAAATGTAAATGCAGAAGTCCATAATAAAGTTCTCAAAAATACCAAAAACCATAATATCACATAAATGACACCAAAATATATTGGGAATTATATCAATCACCCCCACACTCCAGGAATATCACAATGCAACTATGAGAAGGGGTAAATAGTCAAGTCACACAAAAATACATATTTCATCAAATTTTCAGGTCGTTACGATCTCATTTACCCTAAAAATTGTAAAATTAAACTCATCAAAATCTTAAAAGGTAGAAATACATAAATAAATAAAGTAGGATTACGAAAACGAATTTTCAAAAAAAGAAGAAAAAAATCCTAACTAACTTTATTTTAAGAACATGCTATTCATACTATTGAAAACCAACAATTGCAAAATCCAAGTCAAATCGAGTTAAAAACGAGGTCTAAATTGAGGAAAACCCATTTTCAAATTTTACCTGGTAAAACCTTCAAAATTCTATTTTAAAATAATAAATCGAAGATGTTTTAAAGGTTAAATTGAGGAAAATATAGAATTTATAGGATTAGGAATATTATTCAAGTGAAAAGGATTGAAATTAGGGTTTAAAATCAATCCCTAAGATTTTTAGAGTTTTTGAGCAATAAATCAAGAAATTCAACCAAGAAAAAGGTGAATTCTTACCATAAATCCATAAGAGAATCAAGAAATGGATGTTAATCTAGCTTCCCAACCACCCATAAGCTTCACTTTTAAGCTCTCACACTATTTTAGGATTTAACTCTCAAGAGGCAGGATGAATAATGCCAAAAATTGTGGAAAATGACTCAATTTACACCCAGTCCAGGTTCTCGAGAGTCACTATTGCGACGCCAAGGTGTGCGATCGCCACATTTTGTGGCTGCACAGGAGAATCACGATCGCGATCCTCTATGTGCAATCGAACAACCGCGATCGCGACCCAAGGATGACGATGCAGCTGCACAAGTTGAAAGTTGAAGACTTGAAATCATTTCAAGTCTCCGCCAAGGACTCGAGATTCATTCGAAATCTCATATGCGCAGACGAACTAAGTAACAACATTAAATTTGATGCTCCAGACTCAATGGCAATATCAAATTCTTAAAAAGATGTCATTTTTATAAAGTTGACTCCCGAAATCTAAAATCACAACTTTTCAAATCGAGAGTCGAAATGAGATTTAAAATCTATAAAACCACACCAAATATGTTACCACCCTAAAATTGATGTTTCGGTTCTGCTGGCACAATCTGCTCAGCCCTCCGTTGTACGGATCAAAATATAAATGCAGAAGTCCATAATAAGGCTCTCGAAGACACCAAAAACCACAATATCACATAAATGACACCAAAATGTATCGGGAATCATGTCAATCAACCCCATACTCTAGGAATATCACAATGAAACTATGGAAAGGGATAAACAATCAAATCACACAAAAACACATATTTCATCAAATTTCCAGGTCGTTACAATCTCATTTACTCTAAAATTTATAAAATTAAATTCATCAAAATCATAAAAGGTAGAAATTCGTAAATAAATAAAGTAGGATTACAAAAATATAATCCGATATCTTTTTGTTTCTATGCGATGATTTCTTTGATGGGGTTCACTTTTGTTGTTCCATGATTTGATATTGTCTTTGTCCCAACTCTTGTACCGACTTCCTTTAAAGTTATTGATCTTAGGTATATTTTTCATACATGGAAATTTGATGATCAAGTGTGGCACAAGTAGAAGCCCGTTACTAATGGCTTATGCAGTTAATTGTATTTCTTCTTAAATATACACATAATGAAGAGAATTAGCTTTTGGAGAAAGCCAAAATCATTGGAAACAAGAGAAAAACAATTTAAATTTAACACCATTCTCTGAAGTGGCACCTCCTTCGAACATGTGACAGGAAGAAAATCCATTCACGACCCTCTTCTAACAATGAATTTTATATGTATTCATTCCCAATTTTACAAAAACAGAACAACACAATCTCAACTTGTCTCTGCCAACATCTCATAAATTTGAATATTTGATCTTCTTTGTGATGTAAAATCGTTTTTAGATTGTTGAAAAATATGTTTCATGAACACATATAAAAATATGAAGAATAATGCAAAGATGAAGGCTTGACAAGATGAATAACAACACAGGATTTGAGGCTTGAAACATGCACGAAATGCTTTTCTAAAAGAGATATTTCATATCTCTCCTCCGCGAAATTGATATGTAATTATATGCAAATAGTTTTAGTGGATATGACAAGCCTATTGAATTCTACACTAAACAAATACTGAAGAGATTTTTTTCAAAAGCAATAAATCAGAACTTGATCTTTTTGGAGAAGAAAAGACTCTATAAAAGTTTCTTGTAAAAGTTACGCTTCTCTTAAAAGTCGTTGATAAAAAGATACGTTGAACTCACAAGAGGTTTGATTTAAATAGAATTGATGAAAAGGACACAACCTTTCATTGAAAAGACACAAATTAAAGGACACATAATTTCATTTAAATACACTTTTTTCTAAAACAGTTATAGTTAATAATTTAGTTTAAACAAAATTCAATAATATTTACACTGGTTATGAGGAATTTCTGTGAGACAGTAACTAAGTAGTTTAAAATATATCTTTTTTTTTTTTAAATAAACAAATAGATATATAAATAAAAAGATTTTACATTTATATGAAATTTAAAGAAGATTAACATTTTTGTTGATTGTCTTTTTCACACCTTCGATTAAACCAATAACAGATATTTTTTAAATATGTTTTTGAAACTGATAGAAACTAAAGACAAATCACTTAAAGCTATATGATTGGAGAAGTATAAAAAAGCTACACTTATTTTTAATCAAATGGTGAGTGAAAATTTTCATCAAATTATGTATTTGTTTTTAAAAAATAAATTTACAAAAATATATATTCGTTCGTTCAAAAATGGCATATTTTTCTCTTTAATCCGTTTAAAAAAGAATGATCCTTTTTTCTTTTTTGACAAGACTTTAATTTCAACTTTACATGTAGCATGTTTAAGACCACAAGATTAAAGAATATTTTAGTATATTTGACATAATTTTAATTTAAGACCACAAAATTAAAAAAAAAATATTTTTCTTAAACTTCATATCAAGTCAAAATAAATCATTCTTTTTTAAATGGAGAAAATAAAAAACTATTTATAATTTTAGTTTGTGTTCTAATATATTTTAATGTACTTATAATTACGAATATACCTCATAGAGAGTGTAGGTGTAGCATTTCATAATAGGAGATGTACGTGCTTAATTTTGAAGTAGAAATAGTATTTTTTTTTTTTTTTTTTTGGTCGAAAACGATCTTTAATAAAAAGCAAAACATGTCACAGAGGCAAAGCACGTGGCTCAACAACTACCAAGAGTACTAGCTGCGGATGAACTAGCTAGATTAGTACTCCCCTCATTTCAAAATAAATTGAATTGTTGAGATATTTTTTAATACTTAAAATAAATAAATTATTCATTCTTCAAGAGTTATGTTGAAATTTTTTTCCAATTTTATCATTTCATTTAATGAGTTTCTTAAGTACTTTACATTTTCTAGGAGAGTAATTTAAGAATAGTTAAAAGAGTAATGATGAAAATAACTTACAATTTATGTCCTAAAAGATTTTTCTTAAGGGATATATCATTACCCCAATAATTCAATTATTTTGAAATGATGGAAGTAACATCTACTCAGTTCATAACCTGATTAGTACTAGAAATAGTAGCATTAGCAGAAGTAGCATTCTACATTGTTGAGTGAACCAACGACGTCTTTACTCCTCTAGGTAGTAGACAGGCACCGCTCAATATATTTGGTGGCCTAAAGTGAACTTTTATAATGAGGCCTTAATTTTTTGTATTTGAAGTCTATATCTATAGCTATTTGAGATGCAAAGATATATGAATAAAATTGTTTTATAATGGGCTTCTCCTAATAATTCTTTTTAATTGATAATATACCTAATTCATTTAATTTCTCTTGAGACTTTATTGATCACAAGATTTTATCAATTTTAGTTTTAGAAAATTTCGATTGAGATATTTTTTATGAAACTCTATAAGCACTATATACATTTGAATAATAATACTGAAATCTTTTTATCTTCTTGATATATTGCTTACCTTTCTACTCTCGCCATCCCACTTTAATTGTTATTTTAATTTTTTTCATGTCCACTAAGCAAAATCAGAAATACAAAGTATAGTTTACTAAGTTATTCCTATTTATTAATTTTTTTTTTAATAATTGAGCATTATTAAGAAGAATATTTTTTAATGTTAAAGATAAAGTTGAACATAATTATCAATTTTAGGCTTGAATTCTTGAATTGATAATTTTTTGAGCTAAAACGACATTAAAATAAAACTAAAAAATTAAAAAGTACTCAATATTTTCTAATGAAAAAATCCACAAAATTATAAATTTATAATTGCTAAAAATAGGGCCCCAAAAAATTGAGGGTCTAAAGCCTCAGCTTTAGTGGCTTCATGCTAAACCCGACCCTGGTAGTGTATCTCCTTGGCTTTCAGAATTTAAAGTTTCCCTTAAGAATGGTGGAGATTGCAAAAAAAAAAAAACATCATTGAAATCAAGATGATACTATCAAAATCAGTAGTAGTAGTTACTAGAGCATTCGCTAATCTGTTTTGTTTCATGTACACGTGATGAATCTGAGGATTATCCATTGTGAGGATAAGGCACCTGAAATAAAAAAAAATGGGTGAGCTTTCATGTAACTAGTTTGTCAAGAAATTTTCAAGTTGAAATGAATCAAACAAAGGATAATAGGATGCTAGTGTAATAAATAAGTGATAATCGAATGCTAGTGTAATAAACAAACAAAGGCCTTTTGCTTCATCCTCAAGGACATTAGTGCTATAAGAAGTACTCTTAAAGCCAAGAAGCCGACTCCAACATAATTTCTGAAAACCCCACCCAAAGTAGAGAGTCTCGTAGTAACATCAAAGGAATTGTCTGTGTTAAGTATAATGTTAGGGTTTGTTGGGGAATTTCATTTGACATACACCGTAGAGAATGACTTAGAGGGCCTTCGGTTTCTTGCTAAAGCCAAAACTTCCCAGTAAGGTGTGAGATATTTGAAATTGTAAGATTAAAAAGGAGTTCTTAAATGATGAATTTATTTCTAGCAGCACAAATAGACCACAGACTAAATAGAAGAATTTTTTTTGCAAAAATATAGTAGATGCACACTTTTGGTAGAAGCTAAAGGAATCTGTGTATCCAAGAAAAGGGGTGACGGTGGGGGCGTGGCGGGAGATATGACTAAGAGAGTGCTTATTTACCGAGTGAGGGCAATAGACGATCAAAATGGCTAAAGTTTAGGACAATGGAGGAGAAGATGGCTTGTAGTTTCAACTTTATTAATTGGCACAATCTACAAAAGGGGTTTTCTAGGATGTGAATGCAATACAAATAGCTCGTAGTCGGACCTATCCAATAGAAGTAACCAAGGAAATTGCTTGATTTTTGGATGAAGATGAAGCCTCCATATCTATACAAAATTTGCTGATATTGAAAAAAATGTCGAATATTGAGCCTATAAAGGCGAAGCACTAGTAAGTGTGGAGAAACATGACTTGACAATGAATTGCTCCGAAATAGTGAGGCTGCAAGTAATGGGATCAGAAAAACCCAACTGGGTAGGAACATGGACGGCCTCTATGAGGAATGTAATTTTAGGGCTAAGGACAAAAGACAAAGAATCGAAAGACCATTTATGGAAATGTCTAAAGTGACTAACAAGTGGTTTCATCACATGTCGATGCAGAGGACCGCAAATTAAACTACAAGTGGTATTAGGTTTAATCCATGAATAATAAAAAAAATTGATATGTTGCCCAGTCCCAGGATGCCATTTAATCCCAAGCTAACAATAATCCTATCTTTGTCGAAAGTTGTTCCAATTTGGGGACCCAACAGTACGGTTATTAGGAGCAATGCAATTTCTGGAGCATAAATATTTTAAGCAGAAATAGTATATCCGAAACTTAAACTAAGTCAGAGGTATCTAATGTAATTGATCATATTTTGATGATTGATTCCATATAAAATAGATGGCATATGGTAATGAGACAAGGTGGATGATTGGGGATGGAAGTCGTTCTTTTTTGTGATTTTTTTAATTTTAAAGGATGAAAATAATGTTTAGTAGCCTATTTGGTCAAGTTTATTTTTCTTCAAAAGTACTTTTTTTTTTAAAAAGTTCTTATTTTTTAAAAAATAAGGCGTTTGACAAAGCTTTTGAATGAAAATATATGCTTTTGGGGATAGAAAAATCAGTTTTTCATAATCTAGAAAATAGTTTCTTTCTAAAGCACTTATTTAAAAAGCACGTTTGAAAAAATGAACTTAAAAGCACTTTACAAAATTGATAAAATAATAATTATTGCTCAAAAATATTTTTCAAATTTACTGTCCAAACATGAACTACGTCTCACCAAAAGTAACTTTTAGAAATGCATTTTTGAGTAAACACTTTTCAAAATAAGTTGATTTTAGAAGTTTGGCCAAACATGCTTTAAGTAATGGTTGAAATAAGTGATATAGGTTGTAATGCTGGTTGAAATAAGTGATATAGGTTGGAACTAATTTGAGATGTTTGTGAAGAAAAATGAATTACTCCCATTAAGCATCTCATGCTCCTCTTTTTATGAAGGGATGGATACTTCTCTTAAAGAAAATATTTCTATAATTCTTTATATTCAGCCGATTGAAAATTCTTTTCTATCGAAGACAATATTTTTCCGAAAAGCAATTTATGATGTAACATACATAAAATATTCACCAAAAATTTAATACATTGTTGGTCTTTAGGATAAAAAAATCATCATTTCGGATATATCACCAGCTTACGTGTCATAGAGTTTTCTCCTTACTTTTACCTCCACCTAAACTTCATGAAGAAAATGGGAATACTTTAAAATTTAAATTATGAATTTGGCATAACTTTAGTGGCTTTGGCTTAAATTTTAGATTTGTATTTCGAAATTTATGTAATATATATTATATAATTTATTTAGAATCTAATAAGTAACTCTTTTATTATATATGATTCGGAATTCATAAATTAAAGATTTTAGAACCACTTCTATGTTTGCTTCTGTATTCTCCTTTTATCTAGTACCCTTAACACTTCGGCTTTCTTGGGGTTCAAATCATTGTTGGATTTTTAAAAGGGGTAAATGAAAAATGAATCGGTATTTTTTTTGAAAAGACACCAAGAGAAAGGATGTAATTTGAATATCTACCTTTTCGGTTTGGATGGTTATGACCTTTTCAATGGGTTGTGACTTTTTCAAAGAGTTGCACCTTTTCCAAAGGGTTGCATCTTTCTAAACCATTGCTTCTTTTCATGAAATAACACCTTGATGACTATAAATACATAAATTTTTCTTCAGGTATACAAATAAAAATTTTGAAGAAAAAATACTCCTTTTTCTTGAAAAAAAACTCTAGTGCAATTTGCTACCGTTAAGTGCGTTCATAATTTGACAGAATTTGAGGTACCGCTATTCTATCGAAGTGATACATTTTATCTCTATAGGATATATTTCATAACCTCTAATACTTGAGCGGAATAATTTTCTTAAGGACACACCATGAATTCGGTGGACTCAAATCTTTTTATTTTATCTTTTTTTTCTTAAAGTTAGTTTTACTATTTTTTCAGAAAATAGTTTAAACTTCATATTGATAGTTCTTTAATTGTTTGAACTTGTGTTTGAAGTTCTTAAAACTTTATTTTGATAGTTCATAAGTTGTTTGAACTGAGTTTTGCTTTGAGTACGAGTGACTCACTAAGAGTCGTAATGGCTTGTTACGAGTCATTAAGTGCAAATTATAGGGTGTCCAGTGTATACCCCAAATGGTTGCTAGGTTGACTACTACTGGAACTTACGAGTTGTAGGGTCCCATTACGAGTCATATAGGTTGAGTCGTACGATCAACAGATTGTCAATGCCTTGTAGACTGTCTTGGCTATGACTTTGGTGACGAGTCGTAATGAGTCTATATGAGTCATATAAAGCCCTGTAGTCACTGATGACTAAATTTTAATTTTTAAATCGAGGGCACTTTGATAATTTCCTTCTTACCCAATTAAAACTCCACATTCATAAAGCACTAAGAAGAGTTGTTTCTCATTCATAACGTACTCAAAAACTTTCAAAGCTCTCTTAAATTATCTCAAGCAGCCATACTTAGTGTTTACACGAAGTAGGTCATCCAAGGGCATAAAGGTTGAATTCTTTCTGTGAAACTTAGTATTTTAGGCATATTAGTTTTCCCTAATTATTAATTTGCTAAAAGCATAAGTTTTAAAGTATTGTTCATATGGTATTGAGGTTGGTTTTGAAAACATGGGTTGAGGCTTTTGAATAACTATTCTTTATATGATGTTTCATGTTTGTCCCTACATGGCCTATGTTCATATGGTGGTTTTAAAAATTAAATTAATGCATGGGAATGGTGAATGAACTAGGGATTGCGATTTTCCAAACTTGTGACTTTTGAATTGATTATGACCCCAACTCCATAGTGTGGAATTTTCTTTGAATATGAAAAATATGCACATTGAACTACTCTTAAACTATTGCATATTGTAAAAAGGTTAATGAAGCATAATAATATTGAATTTAATCTTATGGGGTTGTGTAATTCCCTAAGCTATTGTGAAATTGAACCAAAAGGGGTTGTGAATTTCCCTAAGTGATGGTAATTTGTTGGAGTATTGATATTACCTTGAAAGTTTAGTTGTTATAACGATACCAATAATATATGCCTATATATACATCATGGTTCAATAAATAATAATGTATGTTATAATTGTTTTAATTGGGCTTTAATGAGGGTTGTGTAGTTGAGTTGTGTAAGTGGAGGTCTTGAAGGACCAATACTGGAAATCACGATTACCGACGCGAGGGTCTATATGAATGGGTGGTTTGAGTCCCCTTTATTAATATTGTTTGATTAGGAGGTTCGAGTCCCCTACATCGTATTATATGATTTGGTGTTTGTGTCACCTTGATATGCTAAGAGATTCGAGTCCCCTAGTGAATATGTATACCCTCTGATTTATTCGGCCACATGCAATGGGGCCTTACTAGCTGGGGGTGAGCTGGGCCTATATAGCCCATGAGTGCCTTTTTATGTTACGGCGATTGAGCTACAGAATCAAGGCTAAAGTTTTAAAGTACATATTAAGCCTCATCCCCAATTCTAGCATGTGATGTATATTTATGTATTTGTATATGATTTGTGCATTGGATTTTAACTGATTTTGAAGTGTTGAGTATGGAATTATTTTGCTCCCTTAACCTTGAGTTTTTGTAACGCCCCAAAAATCCATCCCGAGATGTCACACGGTGCTTAGAACCATAAGTGATCCCAAGCTAACTCATGAAGTGGCATACTGTTAAGCAACTAATTAAATACGTATGAAATAACTGAATTTACTATGAGGAAACATAGAAATGATGGAATCTGTGAAAATACAATACTAACACAACTTTTACAATCTGATAAAGTTTGAAATAAGGGACTGAAATTACATAACTAACTCAAACTGATGTCTATAAAGCCTCTACTATACTGACTATAGGTAGTTGGGACGCGACTCCAACTACCACTAATCAATACATATGAGTAAGAAATTAAAGTACATAAATAACTTCTAACTAATTTCCCAAAGTAGGACTCATTATCTGCTGACTGTAATCCGCAACTGCCTGATTCTGTCTGCACATACTATAACTTGTACCTACATTATGAGACAATATAACACATAGACGTATCTGTGGATCAGTACTTTGAGGATGTACTAAGTATATAGGGGTAAAATGCATAAGTAAAACATCATCTCATAATTATTATTTATAAAACAATGCATGCTAAATCTAAATGACTCACACAAGCTGAAAAATCTAAAATACTGAAATCTAAAATCATGAATAGAAAATCACACTTTATAAATATAGTGAGTCATAACATTTAGTTCTAAAAGCTGTGCTAATGTTCTATCTGTAAATCATACTGTGTAAGTGTAAAAAGAGCTTACTTCTGAATCTGAAATATGAAAGATGAAATCTGTAACTATTGTCTTTCTGTAAAGCATAATCTGAGTACAACTGTGAGCCTTTACACTTAGTTTTCTAAAAGCTTTTCTGTTATTCTTTTCTATTAGGGAAACCCTTCAAAGATTTTCTTTACTAGTAGGGAAAAATACTTTAAAACTGTTTCAAAAATCTTTACTGATGGGGAAAACACTTTATCTTAAGAGAGGTTCTCTTAACCGACATAAACCATGCGAGCTACATCGATTCCAATATTTTACCCACGTTGGGGAGGGTCCAATGTCTTGTACTCCTAAGGAAGAAACTTCACATTAGGGAGAGGTGCCATACTCTTTCCAAGGAGTATAACCTTCTTTCCATGTGATCGATCACAAGATAAATCTATAGTCCATTTAGAAATGGGAATAATCTCATAATCCGTACCTATGTTGGCTATGTATTTCTATGAAAGATAAGGCACGCTAATCCCGCACTTCCCGCTCAGTGC
>NC_061119.1:93681158-93708040 GCF_002878395.1 Capsicum annuum
TTCTATGAAAGATAAGGCACGCTAATCCCGCACTTCCCGCTCAGTGCTAAATAATACTCTCTTTTTATTTGTGACGCTTATTCTATTGAACATTCACTTTAAAACTAGCATTAGGGTTTATCTAAAACCAATTATGCATTCATCTAATAAAATTTATAAATAAAGCTAATCTAAATTCTGTAATCTATAATAATCTGAAAAGTGGATTCCATAGCTAATCCGATGATCGAAAAATCAAAGCTTTACTGAAAATTTGTAAATAATCTGATAATAGGATGCTTAAAGTATCACCTTTCTTAAAATAATAACATTCTATCTTAGGGTAATAACCCATGCTTCAATCTCATTTTAAAACATCATAAAAATCATGCTTGATATTGAAAACAATGATATTCATCTCAAAATCTATAAATTACTGCAATAGGCATGAGAATATGAAATTAGACATGCAATTCAACTTCTAAAATGCTTGAAATCTCAGAATCTTGCAAAGAGCACTAATGGGTATGAACCCTAATTCAAATCTCATAAATAATTATTCAAAATCATGTAACTTTTAAATAAAAGCTTGGTTTTGGGCACAAGGATGGAAGAAAATCATTGTTCAAAAATTCCACATACCTTGATTGATGAAATTTCTAAGAAATCTTGAATTTGAATCTCTAATTGTGCTCTTGAAGATGGCCTCTTGATTATCTTGAATTGGGAATCCTGAATTTTGAGTTTTCTTGGAGAAATAATGTAGGATTTTAATTTTTTGGAGAGGAAGTTTTGAACTCTAGGGTTTTTCCTTGGAAGGGGATGGATGAAAATAAGCATAATAAGCTTACAATGGATTAAATTCTTTGTTTGGATGAATTGGGGCCTTGGGAGTTGACCAAAATGCTCCTTTTAAACTCTAAGTCAAAACTAAAAATGTAATATTTTTTTCGAACTGGGTGGCCACCGCGACGCGCCACTATCGCGGTAGCTTACTGGAATTTGGACAATTAGTAACTGGGTATGCAAAGCGATGCTCCACTATCGCGGTGCCCTATAGTTTTGCTATTTTGGCCACTGGTGCAACGTGCAACATCGCGTTGGGCTACTAGAATGGGACAATTGGGAATTTGGGCTTCTCCGTGATACGGGGCTATCGCAGAGGGCCACTGGAATTGATGATTGCCATTATGCCCGCCTCCGCAATATGCCAGGTGCCTAGGTGGCACACTGTCAACTTAAAATATCATAACTCCTTCACCGAGTGTCTAAATTAGCGAACCTAGTATCGATGGAAAGCTTATTCAATTTTTCACACAATGGAAATTCAAAATATGAAAAATTCCATATGCATAAAATGGTGTTCATTTTTGAAGCAAATCTTTGACATGCTAGGAATGTTTTTAAGCTAGGAAAAGTGCGGGGTGTTATAGTTTCATGCTAGTTTTCACACCACTAACTATCTTCGGGATGTTGTATCCCCATGCAATGTAGGGTCTGAAGGCAAGTCTACTTTACTTGTGTAGAGTTAGGTGGATCAACTCGATTCATTGATTCATTATGGTAAAGTGGTAAGCTTCCATACTTTGAAAGACTTAGATATTTCGTCAGTTCATATCATAGATTAGAGTTTGGAGTTTCATTATCATTAAGATTATCATTGTCATTGTTATCTGTCATAGTTGGGGACATGTCTCAACCAAGATTATTTTTTTTAATCTTTTGTTAGAAGGCTTTGTTAGATTTCTATGGACTTGGGTAATATTGGTCGGTTATTTTAGCCAGTTGATGGTTATTAGTTTTAGACATACCCTTTATTATTTAAACTTACCTTTTTATATGTTCAAAATTCATCTGGCATTGGACATATTATGTGGTTTAGATAGGTGCACAGGGGTGGTCTTCGATCCCCGATGGACTTGAGATACCCGTCATGACCATGCCCTATTTTGGGTTATGACAAAGATGGTACCAGGGCCTACGTTTGGTCTCATTGGGTATCCACAAAGCCCTGTCAAGTAGAGTCTCTTTTATAGGTGTGTAGCACGCCACACTTATAGGGGAAAGGCTATGAGGCATTTAGGAATGTTTTTCTTTTTTGTTGTTGTATTTCAAGCTATAGAGTCTAAGGTCTTAAATCTCTTCTAATTTTTGTTTGTTCGCTTTTCAGATCATGCCTCCGTGAAGATCTGATGTTCATGGAAACTCTTCTGTCTCATCTAAGGATAATGTGGATGGAGCTTATCCTACTCCAGAAGTTCAGACTCAATTGAGGGTTGCTACTTTTGATTTCCCTGAGGGAGATCCACCAATTCTCCCTATACCTCCTCAGGTACCCTAAGATGGTGTGTCAAATTTTGAGATTTGCAAATTAATTCATTTGCTTACCCAGTTGGTGGTATCCCAAACTAATCATGTTGCTTCTGTTGCTCCATTCTTCGAGGATACTAGAATTGGACAATTTATGAGGCTGAGTCCTTCTATTTTCACTGGTTCTAAAGTTGAAGAAGATTCTCAAAATTTTATTGATGAGATAGAAAAGATCTTTCATATGATGTATGCTACTGGTGTAGAGGGTGTAGAGTTCACAACTTATTAATTGAAGGATGTAACATACTAATGGTATGAAGAGTGGGAGCATCTGAAGGACGATGATGTCGAGTTTGCTTTATGGGATGACTTCTCTAATACTTTTCTTGATCGCTTCTTTCTTCAGGAGTTGAGGGAAGCAAAGGTTAAGGAATTCATAAATTTAAAGCAACACAGGATAACAGTATGGGAGTATGCCTTGATGTTTTATTAGCTATCACATTATGGTTCTGAATTGGTGTCTAGATTGAGGGCTAGAATGAGGAAGTTTACCTCTGGATTATCCCGCGAGTTGATCTTGGAGAGCAAGGTTGCCTTATTAAGCAATGATATGGATATCTCTAGATTTGTGGTGTATATGAAATAAGTGGAAGCGAAAAATAAGAAGTAAGCAAAGATGAGTGAAAGTTAAAATAAGAAGTTTTTCTATTTAGATCAGGGTGGAGGTCAGCAACTAAGTGGTAGAGATAGTAGAAAATGGTCTAAAAAGAAGTGAAGCAATTTTGGTCTCTGCTATACAACTAATTCTCCATATCCAAAGTCGTTGGGTGATTGTCATTCTAAATATAATAGTGGGTTTAGAGCACCAGAAGCCCAGCTTCAAGCTAGTAGGGCTCAGTCAGCTCCTTTGTGTCCTCCTTGTAGATTCTATGGTCAGGTGCACCATGGTGTTTGTGAAGAAGGGAGGAACAAATATTTTAAATATGGTCAGATTGGTCATATGCAGTGGTATTGTCTTTTCTAAGGTTATTTTTGGGGAAAATAAGATTCCCATCGCTACTTCATTAGCTCCAACACCAAAAGGTGTTGCTTTTGTTTCTGGCTCTAGTACTGAATGAAATCATTTGTTCTCTTTTACCACTTGCCAGGATTCTGAAGCATCCTTCAATGTTATTAATGGTATGCTTAAACTCTTCTCTTGTGATGTATATGGCCTACTTGATCCTGGCTCTACCCTATCTTATGTGACCCCTTACGTGGCTATTAATTTTAGTTTTGATCCTGAATGTATTTTAGATCCCTTCTCTGTGTCCACCCCGATGGGTGACTCCATTATGGCTAGAAAGTTCTATAGGGGTTGTGTGATATTAGTCTATAGTAGGGAGACCTTGGTGGATCTGATAGAGTTTGACATGTTAGACTTTTATGTGATTTTGGGGATGAATTAATTGTATTTGTTCTATGTGTCCCTTGATTGTTGGACCTGAAGGGTCATTTTCCATTTTTTAAATGAGATGGTGATTGAATAAGAAGGTAGTTCCCTAGTACCCAAAGAAAAGTTCATTTTGTATATTAGAGCTTAAAAATTGATTTCCAAAGGGTGCCTCTACTACTTAGTGCATGTTAAGGATTCTAAATCCAATGGTCTTCTTTTGTGTATTATCTCTGTGGTTTGTGAATTTCTCAAGGTGTTTCTTGATGATCTTCCTGGTATTCCTCCCAATAGGGAAATTAATTTTGGGATTGATCTTCTTTTAGACACTTGTCCTATTTTTATCCCTCCTTACAAAATGGTTTCTACTGAGCTGAAAGAACTCAAGGAGCAGTTTTTATCTTCTTAACAAGGGTTTTATCTGTCCTAGTGTATTTCTGTGGGGTGCTCCTTTTCTATTTATGTGCAAGAAGGATGGGTCCCTTTAGATGTGTATTGATTACCACTAACTGAATATGGTGACTGTAAAGAATAAGTATCCCCTTTCGAGGAATGATGATCTATTCAATTAACTTCAGGGTACTAAGTTTTTTTCTAAGATTGATCCTTAGTTAGGTTATCATCATTTGAATATTAGGGAAGTGGATATTCCTAAGACTGCTTACTGAACTCAGTATGATCATTTTGAGTTTTTGTTGATATCCTTCAATTTGACTAATGCCCCAACAATATTTATAGATCTTATGAATTGCATTTTTTTTACCAATTTTTGGATTTTTTCATGATTATCTTTATTGATGATATTTTGGTGTATTCAAAGAGTAGGGAAGATCATGTCGATCACCTCTGCCTTATATTGTAGACCCTTAAGAAGCAACAGTTGTATGCTAAATTCTCTAAGTGTGAGTTCTGGTTAAATATTGTAACTTATCTGGGTCATGTTATTTCTAGTGAAGGGATCATGGTAGGTCCACAAAAGGTTGCAGTTGTTAAGAAGTGGCCTAGACCTACAACTCCAACCGATATTTGGAGCTTCTTGGGTTTAGCTGGATATTATAGAAGGTTTGTGGAAAGTTGTTATTCTATTTCTACCCTTTTGACTAAGTTAACTTAGAAGAAGGTGAAATTCTTGTGGTCTAATGTTTGTGAGGGTAGTTTCGAGAAGCTAAATGATAAGTTGACTTTGGCTCCGATCTTGACTCTACTCGAGGGCATTAATGGTTTTGTTGTCTACAGTGATTTATCTCGGGTGGGACTAGGTTGTATATTGATGCAGCATGGCAAGGTGGTTGCTTATAGTTCTAGACAACTGAAAGTTCATGAGAAGAATTATCCAACTCATGATTTGGAATAGTTGGCTGTGGTGTTGACATTAATGATCTGGCGATATTATTTGCATGGGGTGAATGTTGATATTTATTCTGATCATAAGAGCTTGCAATATGTGTTCGCTTAGAAGGATCTAAATCTCAAACACATGAGGTGGCTTGAGTTACTCAAGGACTATGATATGAGCCTTCACTATTATCCAGGTAAAGCTGATGTGGTTGTTGATGCTCTTAGCAAGTTATCCATGGGAAGGTTATCTTATATGGATGAAGAGAAGCAAGAATTGGTGAAGGATATTCACTATTTGCTAATCTTAGAGTCCGTTTCTTAGATTCAGAGGATGGTGGTGTTATTGTTTAAGAGGTGACTAAGTTATCTCTTGGTGTTGAGGTGAAGGAGAAGCAAATGCTGGATCCTATCTTAATGTAAATTAAGAATAATATAGGCAGGCAAAAACTGATGATTTTCAAGATCGATAGTGATGGTATCTTGAGGTATGAAGGTAGATTATGTGTTCCCAATATTGATGGGTTATGAGAAAGAATTTTGGCTAAAGTGATGAGTTGTGTTACACTATTCGTACTGGTTCAACAAAAATATATCATGATCTTAAGGAGATTTATTAGTGGAATTATATGAAGAAGGATGTGGCCAATTTCGTGGCTAAGTGCATGGTGTGTCAGAAAGTAAAGGTGGAGCACTTGAGGCCAGATGGATTGACTCAAGAGATTGAGCTATCGATTCAGAAATAAAAGACAATTAATATGGATTTTGTTATCGATCTTTCGCGATCTCGCCAATAATATGATTTGATTTGGTTCATCGTAGATAGGATGACTAAGTCTGCTAACTTCTTGCCAGCGAGGACAAATTTTTCTTTCAAGGATTATGCCAAGTTGTTCATTATGGATATCTTGAAGTTGCATGGTACTCCAGTTTCCATCTTATCTGATTGGGGTACTCACTTCTCATCTCAATTTAGGAAGTCTTTTCAGCGAGATTTGGGGACTAAGGTTACCCTTAGTACATCTTTCCACCCATATATGAATGGTCAAGCGTAAAGGACAATTCAGGCTTTGGAATATATGCTTCGGGCTTGTATTTTTTATTTTGGTTATAGTTGGGTTGACCACTTTCCTTTTATAGAATTTTCCTACAACAACCATTATCACTCTAGTATTGGTATGGCCTCATTTGAGGCCTTCTATGGTAGGAGGTGTAGGTCTCCTATTGGGTGGTTTGAGGTCGGTTAAAATAAGTTACTTGGTCCTAATTTTGTTCACCAAACCATGAAGAAGGTGAAGGTGATTTGGGATAGACTTAAGGCCACCCAAAGTCGCCAAAAGTCCTACGCAAATGTGACATTGAATTAGTTAGAGTTTAGTGTTGGTGAATGGGTGTTCTTGAAGGTGTCTCCCATGAAGAGAGTGGTGCGATTTGGTAAGAAGGAAAAAATATATACCCATTATATTGGTCTGTACTTGGTCTTGAAGAGGGTTGGTGATATTTTATATGAATTGGAGTTTTCTTCTAAGCTCCATTCATCCAATGTTTCACGTTTTGATGTTAAGAAAATGTGTGGGTGATCCTTCGATGGTTGTTTCTTTGGAGAAGGTGGGTATTTTGGGTTTCTTGTCTTATGAGGAAATCCTGGTTGAGATTTTGGATCACCAAGTTCAACAGTTGCAGACCAAGGATATGGTATTGGTAAAGGTTCTTTGGAGGAACCTAAAGGTCGAGGAAGCTACTTAGGAAGCCGAGGAGGACATAAATTCCAAGTACCCATTCTTCTTTCCCGTTCTGAATAATCATGCTCGAGGTATGTGTAGTCCTTAATATCTTTGTTTTCTATCTTTGTTAAAGGTAAGTGTGGTTAAGTGTGGAGTCAAATAATGCTAATAAATACTTTGCCTTATCATTCTAGCACGAATGATCCTAAGGGAGGAGTATGTAATTCCCCAGGTTTTTGGTCCTTAAAAATTTCTAAAATTTTATCCTCTTTGTCCTATCTATGACTCTCCTGATGAGTTGTAGGGAGTCTTGATGAGTTGTTAGACCAAATCGTAATCAAATCAGTAAGTGTGTGTGTAATAACCCATAAGATCCTAGATCAATTCAGCTCACGACAGTATGTTAAAGGTATCAAAAACTTAGAAATTTCACTGAGTGTTGGGACATAGTCATTCCCAAGGCCCCTAAAATTTGATGATTTTATTTTTGACCTTACCGACCTCGAAGCATCAATTTTTAAGTTGATTCATGACCGGGGTAGATAAAAGTACATCTCAGGTGAGTTTCGGAATTTTTGGACGAGCGTAAGGGAATGTTTAGGATTCAAAAATAGTAACAACACCGGGATAAGCTCATAGTGCCACCTCCAGTGGACCGCACTGGAGTCCGTGATGCCTCCTCTGGTGCACCGCTACAGAGCCCGCGGCGTGCCCTCCTTCACCTGTCAAGCTTTCTGTTCCTCGATAACTAAGGGCATTTGGTTTATTTTCCTTCACCCAATCAATCTAGAACTTGAAATTTAGATCTCCAAAGAGCATTATTTGCTCTTTCAGTCACAAATCCTCTCAAAATAATCCCACTATCCTCAAGAACAAACCCTAACCCATTCTAAATTAATCAGGAAATTCAAGCTTCAAATCTTAAAAAATTCCCAAGAATCTTCACGAAATCATTAAGTGAGGTATGTGTGATGTTCATCCATGGGTTCTGTTCATCCATGGAGTCCAAGAATCCCTTTTTGGTTTTAAATTATGTGTTTTTCATGTTTAAGTTGAAATATCTCCATGAATCTCTTGTGAATTTAATTGCAAGTTGTGTTCATGTGTGTTTTTCAGGTGGGATGAGCCATTACATATTTTAAATATTGTAATCTTCATGTTAAATCCCTAAGTTATGATTTTAGTTTTGTAATCATGTTATTCTTGCATGCTTTACTCATTCCCATGCTTAAGTTCATGACTCTCATATGTTTGATGAAATGCCTAAGTGTAGGTTTTGAGCAATGATCCCATACTATGGTTTTTCAAGATTTTATATGACATTATGGTTAATTCTATTCAGTGCTAGTGGGTTATGAATACTCGATACCTATGTGATTTATATGAATTCAGCTTTACAAGTACTCAGACAATTAATCCATGAATCTTATCAGTATATTCAGACATTCATATTCAGGATAAGCACTATCAGTTATGTAATACCATGAGTTTAGTTTAGTTTAGTCCCAGTGTCAGTTCAGTTGGGAGTAGGATTTAGCACTGAGCGAACCTAGGGATGGGGGCTCACCCGCCAGTTAGGACTGGTTCCTTAGTAGTAGTCCCTAAGTTTCAGAACTACGTATCCAGCGTAGAATTATGAGATGTCACCGGCCAGTTTAGGACTGACACTCTCTTAGGGATTACCCGCCAGTTTAGGATGACTTCCTAGTCCTTTGGGACATCAGATTAGTAGATACACATAATCAGCGTTAGTACCCATGGCACGGTACTGACACTCTTCAACTGGATTACAGGTTGGACCCCAATTAGCTCAGATTGGGGCATATCGATTAGATGATGCCTTCCACAGTCTCAGTATAGTATTTCAGTGTATTCTTGGTTCAGGTTTGCTTGACTAAGTGTACAAACTTTCAGTTATCCAGTTATACAGTTTACAGTCTTTCAAATTTCTGACCTATTTATGCTTGGTCTTGCATTCTCAGATGTTACAGTTTTCTTGCATTCATGTTTAGCTATCACATACTATTTAATTAGACCTTAATTTATATGCACAATACCCCATGTATATCAGCCTGACCTCATCTCATATACCAGTATATTCAAAGTACTGACCGCATGCTCTTATTTGCACTATGATGTCTTATATCATAGGTTTAGACTTACAGTTTCCTAACCGCAGTTAGACCACTCAACGTAATCCTGCATCTATAGCGGTAAGTCCTTATTCATTGAGGACATGCTATGTTTATTCAACTATTTTAGTATTTTACTTTATTCAGTCAGTCGGAGTTAGTTGGGGGTCTGTCCCATCAATACCTCTGTCAGTTAGAGTCTTTCAGATATTCAAACTATCAGTTAGATAGTCAGTCAATTACATTCAGTTTTTATCAGATGTTTTAGGCTTATGATTGATTCGGTATTTCAATATTCAGATTTATATTTTCCTTCTCAATTTATCTTTTGCATATATGTTATGTTTGTATTTTACTTAGTGCTCGCAGCAGGTACCAGCTCATGGGTTAGGTTGTGGTCATTTGTGACAGTAAGCATCATTATTGGAATTGAGGGGTAGCCTTGGGTCATGAAAAAACTTGGTATCAGAGCCTAGAGTTTTAATGTGTCCAAGGGAGTTTGAAAGCCACATCAAGTGGAGTCTTGTGCATGGGTGAAAGCGTGCCACACTTATGGACAAGACGCTACAAGACATTTCAGGAAAAGTTTCCCTTCTTTCATTATTCATGTCATGTGAAAGAGCATGAGCTATACTTAAACTCTCTTTCTAACTCATTCTTTATTTTATCTATAGACAATACCATACAAAAGAAACAACGAAAGAAGGAACGAGAATCATCCCGCACTGCTGTCTATTTAGAAAGATCCCCTAAATGAACATGTCTCTCATGACAAGTTTAGAGATGCTTTTACTACCTTAGCTCACTCATCAACCGCTCAGAATAATCAACATGTTATTGCCCTAGCTAATCCAGTGGCAAATACAGCTATAGCTAGGAGTCAGGATTTTACCCAAATAAATGCCTCTATGTTTTCAGGATCCAAGTCTTAGGAAGATCCATAGGACTTTCTTGATATGGTTTAGAAAGTGACAGATGTTATGGGTGTGACTTTGAGTAAGAGTGCATAGTTGGCTGCATATTAGTTGCAAGTTATGGCTCACACCTGATGTAACCAGTGGAAGGAAGATAGTGGTATTAAGGCAGGGCCTGTAAAGTGGGAGAAGTTAGCCATGACTTTCTTAGATAGGTTTTTTTCTTTAGAGTTGAGGAAATCTAAGGTACAGGATTTCATTAAATTGAAGCAAGGTAATATGAGTGTGAAGGAATACTTGCTTAAGTTCACTAAGTTGACGAGGTATGCTACTTTGATGGTGGCTGATAATAGGTCTAGAATGAGTAAGTTTGTATCTGGTGTATCTGATAATGTGGTCAAGGAGTGTAGGACGACGATGAGGATTAAGGAGATGGACTTATCTAGTCTTATGGTTCATGCTCAGTAGATTAAGGAAGGGATCTTAAGGAGAAAGAAAGGGAGAATAAGAGGGCCAGAACATATAGTTTTAACTTTTCTCAGCCAAAGTCAGAGGGTGGAAAACGTTCTCAGTTCCATTAAAAATTCTAAGCTTCAGCTCTATCTTTAGCTAATGCGCCAATGCCAAAGCTTAGGACTGATAGTCGGGATAGAGCACCATGCTTTAAGTCTTAGGGTAGTGTGAACAGCAGTCGTAATAATTTTCTTTATGAAAAATATGGCAGGAATCATCAGGGTGTGTGTAAGGCTGGTAGTGATGTATATTTTGGGTGTGACAAGCCAGGCCACAGGGTTAGAGAGTGTCCAGTAGTTGATCAAAGGGAAAAGGATTTATGCCAATAGGGCTAGTCCAATTTGTCATCAGCTCCAGCAGGTCGGCCGACTCAGTAGGGCGCCACTTCCAGTGCCACCAGTTATTAGCGCCATAACAGATTGTATGCACTCCAGTCTTGACAGGATCAAGAAAGTTATTCTAATGTAGTTACGGGTATGTTGCAGGTTTTTCATCTTCATATTTATGCTTTATTAGATCCCGGAGCTTTACTCTTCTTTTTAACTCCTTATATAGCAGATAATTTTGGTGTCAATCCCAAATCTTTAGCAGAAACTTTCTCAATGTCTACTCCAATAGGTGTCTCTATTATATCCAGATAGGTATACAAGAACTGATTGGTCACAATATCCCAAAAAGTCACCTTAGTTGACCTCGTGGAGTTAGAGATGACTGATTTTGACATCATTCTTGGAATGGATTGACTCCACTCATGTTATGCCTCAGTTGATTGTAGAAATAGAGTTGTTCAGTTTTAGTTTTCTGATGAACCAATTATTGAATGGAGGGGTAGTACTTTAGTGCTTAGGGGTCAAATTGTTTCTTAAGGCAAGAAAAATAATATCTAAGGGGTGCATGTACCATCCTATTCGAGTCAAGAACTCTAGTTCTAAGACTCCAAGTCTCATGTCAGTTTCAGTAGTAAGGGAATTTCTAGATGTGTTCCTTGAAGACCTTCCTGGAGTTCCTCCTATAAGGGAAATTGACTTCAAAATAGATCTTCTTCTAACTACCCAACCTATCTCTATTCCACCTTATAGAATGGCTTCAACTGAGCTTAAGGATTGAAAGAACAGTTGAAATATTTCTTAGATAAGGGTTTCAATAGGCTGAGTATTTCCCCATGTGGCACTCTAGTTTTGTTCATGCATAAGAAAGACAGTTCTATTAGAATATGCATCGATTACCGTTAGTTGAACAAAGTCACAATCATGAATAAGTATCCACTCCGTAGGATTGTTGACTTGTTCGACCAACTTTAGGGTGCCAGTTATTTCTCTAAGATGGACCTCAGATTCGACTATCATCAGCTTAGAGTCAGAGAATACAACCTTCAAAATTTGATATGGTTACTTCAATTTTCTAGTTATGTCTTTTGGACTAATGAATGGCCTTGGAGTTTTCATGGACTTGATAAACATAGTGTTCAAGCAGTACTCTGACATACTCATCATAGTCTTCATTGATGATATTCTTGTCTATTCCCGTAGTAAGAATGATTATGCAAACCACCTGAGAATTGTGTTACAGACCCTTAGAACTCATCAGTTATTCAACAAATTCTATAAGTGTGAATTTTGGCTAAGATTAGTAGATTTTCTTGGCCATATTATTTTTGGTGATGGCATTAGAATTAACCCTCAAAAGACCGAAGCAATGAGGAATTAGCCTAGACCTATCTCTCCATCAGATATCAGAAGTTTCATAGGTTTGGCTGGTTATTATAGATGGTTTGTTGAAGGGTTTTCTTCTATTGCATTACCCATGTCTCGACTGACTCAAAAGAAATGTCAAGTTTCAGTGGTCAGATTCTTGCAAGAAGAGTTTTTAGGAGTTGAAGACTCAATTCACGTCCACTCCAGTGTTGACTTTGACAGATGGTTTAGATGGATTTGTAGTTTACTGTGATGCTTCTAGAGTTGATCTTGATATGCGTTGATCTAGAGAGGTAAGGTTATAGCCTATGCCTCTAGATAACTTAAGCCCCATGAGAAGAATTATCCTACCCATAATTTTGAGTTGGCAGTTGTTGTGTTTTCTTTGAAGATATAGAGACATTAATTTTGAGTTGGCAGTTGTATGTGGTCTCACAGAAAGATTTAAATCTTTGTTAGAGAAGGTAGGTTGAGTTATTGAAAAATTATGATATGAGTGTGTTGCATCATTCGGGCAAGACCAATGTAGCGGCATATGCCCATAGCAGGTTATCTATGGGTAGTGTTGCTTATATTGAAGAGGATAAAAAAAAGTTAGTCAGTAAGGTTCATCAACTTTCTAGATTAGGTGTTCGGTTGGTTGATTCAGCTTAAGGTAGTGTATGGGTTCAGAATAGTTTAGAATCTTTTTTGGTTGCCGAAGTAAAAGAAAAGTAAGACAAAAATCCTAGTTTGGTTAATTTGAAGAAGGCGGTTAGAGATCAAAAGGTGGAGGTTTTCTCACAAAGGGGAGATGGTGTATTTCATTGTCAGGGTAGCTTATGTGTTCCGTGTGTTGATGACTTGAGACAATGAATACTTCCATAAGCACATGGTGTGTGATACTTTATCTATCCAGGAGACACTAAGATGTACCTTGACTTGAGGAAAATCTATTAGTGGGGTGGTATGAAGAGGGATATTATAGAGTTTGTGGCTAAGTATTCAAATTATCAGCAGGTTCAGGTTGAACATTAATGGCCTAGTGTATCATTGTAGGAGTTCAATATCCCCACTTGGAAGTGGGAGGTGGTGAAATGGACTTTGTGGCAGGATTACCTCATTTGCGTTGTCAGCTTGATTTGATATGGGTCATTGTAGACTGAATGGACAAATCTGGTCATTTCTTACCAGTTTATACTTTTTACTCAGCTGAGGATTATGCCAGGATCTACCTTAGGGACTTGGTTGAGTTGCATGGGATTCTGTTGTCTATCATATTAGATAGAGGTACTCAGTTTACCTCTCACCTTAGGAAAGCTTTTTAGAAAGGTCTTGGTACAAAGTTCATCTCAGTACAACTTTTCATCCTCAGACAGATGGTCAGGCAGAGAAGACCATTCAGATATTAGAGGACATGTTAAGAGCAAGTGTGATTGACTTTAGATCTAGTTGGTATGATCACTTACCTTTGATTGAGCTTGCCTACAACAACATTTATCACTCAGTATTCAAATGGATTTATTTGAGACTCTTTATGAAAGAAGATATTGATCTCCTATTGGTTGGTTTGAGGCAGGTGAAGTTGCTTTGATAGGTCCAGATACAGTGTTTGGTGTGATGTACAAAGTACAGTTAATTAGGGAGAGGCCAAAGACAGTCAAAAGTCGTCAAAAATCCTATGCAGATGTGAGGAGAAAAGATCTTGAGTATGAGGTTGTTGATTTGGTTTATTTAAAAATCTCTCCCATAAAAGGAGTGAAGAGATTTACCAAAAAAAGAAAACTCAGTCCCCATTATGTTGGCCCATATAAGATCTTGAGTCATTTTGCGAAGGTAGCTTATGAGCTAGAGTTGCCTGCAAATTTAGCATCAGTACATACAGTGTTCTATGTTTCCCTGTTGAAGAAGTGTATTGGTGATTCAGCTATTGTTGTCCCATTAGAAAGCATGGATGTTCAGGATAACCATTCTTATGAAGAAATCCTAGTTGAGATCCTTGAGCGTCATATTCATAGACTAAGGAACAAAAAAGTTACTTTGGTCAAAGACTTTTTCCGGAATCAGTTCGTTGAGGGAGACACTTGGGAAACAAAAGTAGACATGCGAACCAAGTACCCTCACTTTTTCTTTGCGAACTCCGATTTAGCTTAAGGTAATAATTTTTCTCATATTGACTCTTTTCTGTTCTCAGTTTCAGCTATTTAATCCATCTCATGTCATTGCATACATTCAGTTCATAGATTATGTTTCAGACTCAGTTATGGAATCATGTTTTCAGTCATGCTTGTTCAATTTATGATCTCATTTTGCCTAGTGTTCTCAGCTAACCAGCCTTATTCGAGAACGAATGTTCCCAAGGGGGAGATATTGTAATACCCTATAAGATCCTAGCTTAATTCAGCTCACGACTGCATGTTAAAAGGGTCCAAAGCTTAGAAATTTCACTAAGTGTTGGAACTTAGTCATTCCCAAGGCCCCTAAACTTTGATGATTTTATTTTTGGCCTTCTCGACCTTGGAACATTAATTTTTAAGTTGATTCATGATTGGGGTAGCTAAAAGTACATTTCGAGTGAGTTTCAAAATTTTTGGACGAGCATAAGGGTATATTTGGCTATCCAAAATAGTAGCACCGGGATGAGCCCGCATGTCCACTCAGTGCACCGCTCTAGAGCCCGTGGCGCCCCCTCTAATTCACCTCTCTAGAGCCTACGGCACGCCTTTTTTCACCTGCCAGCTTTTTGTTCCTCGATAATTAAGTGTATTTAGGCTATTTCCCTTCACCCAATCAGTCCATATCACAAAATTTAGCCCTCCAAAGGGCATTATTTTCTCTTTCAATCACAAATCTTCTAAAAAGAAGCCCGACTTTCCTCAAGAACAAACCCTAACCCATTTTTAAGCAATCAGGGAATTCAAGCATCAAATCTCAAGAAATTCCCAAGAATCTTCACGAAATCATCTAGTAAGATATGTGTGATATTCATCCATGGGTTTCTTTTACCCATGGAGTCTAAGAATCTCTTTTCGATTTTAAGTTATGAGTTTTTCATGTTTAAGTGTAAATATCTCATGAATCTCTTGTGAATTCAACTACAAGTTATGTTTATAAGTGTTTTTAAGTGGGATGAGCCATTACATGTTTTAAATATTGTAATCTTTATTTTAAATCCCTAAGTTATGATTTTAGTCTCGTAATCATGTTATTCTCGCATGTTTTACTTATTCCCATGGTTAAGTTCATAACTTATGTGTTTATGAAATGCCTAAGTGTTGGGTTGTGAACAATGATCCCCTACTATTGTTTTTTAAGCTTTTATATCACATTAAGGTTGATTCCATTCAGTGATGTTGGGTTATAAACACCCGATACCTATGTGATTTACATGAATTCAGCTTTTCAAGTACTCAGATAGTTAATCCATGAATCTTATAAGTATATTTAGACATTCATATTCATGATGAGCACTATCAGTTATGTAATTGCATTCAGTTGAGTTTAGTTCAGTTCAGAGTAGGATTTAGCACCGAGCGAACCTAGGGATGAGGGCTCACCCGATAGTTAAGATTGGGTCCTTAGTAGCAATCCCTAGGTTCTAGAACTATGTAGCCAACGTAAGATTATGAGATGTCACCCTCTAGTTTAGGCTAGAAACTCTCTTAGGGGTCACCCGCCAGTTTAGGACAAACTTCCTAGTCCTTCAAATATCAGATTAGTTGATCCACATAGCCAGTGTAAGTACCTGTGGCACGGTACTGACACTTTTCCAACTGGGTTATAGGGTGGACTCCAATTAGCTTAGATTAGGGCATGTTAGTTAGATGACACCTCCCACAACCTCAATACAATATTTCAGTGTATTCTCAATTCAGGTTTTCTTGACCAAATGTACAGACTTCAGTTATACAGTTATACAATTTATAGTCTTTAAAATTTTAGACTCATTTTAGATTACAGATTTATGCTTGGTCTTGCATTCTCAGATGTTACAGTTTCCATGCATTCATGTTTAGCTATCACATGCTTTCAGTTAGCCCTTATTTTATATGCTTGGTACCACATGTATATCAGCCTGATCTCATCTTATAGACCAGTACATTCAAGGTACTAACCGCATACTCTTCTTTGCGCTATGATGTCTTATATCATAGGTTCGAACACACAGTTTCTCGACCATAATTAGACAGCTCAACGTAATCCAGCAGCCATAGCGGCGAGTCCTCATTCATTGAGGACATGTTATGTTTCTTCAAATTTTCAGTATTTCACTTTGTTCAGTCAGTCGGAGTTAGTTGGGGGTCTGTCCTATGAACTTCTCAGTCAGTTTAGAGGCTTTTAAACGTTCAAATAGTCAGTTAGACAGTTAGTTAGTTACATTTAATTTTATCAGATATTTCAAGCTTATGATTAATTTGGTATTTCGATATTAAGATTTATACTTTCCTTCTTAGTTTATGTTCCGCACATGTGTTATGTTTTTATTTTACTTAGTGCTCACAACAGGTACCAGCTCATGGGTTAGCTTGTGGTTACTTGTAATCGTAAGCGCCATTGTTACGGCCAGGGGGTAGCCTAGGGTTATGACAGTATGGATGAGTTCTATTTTGAGTACAAGTGACTCACTATAAGTTGTAAGGACTTGTTATAAGTCACTGGGTTTAAATCATAGGGTGTCCAGTTATACCCCGAATGGTTGCTAGGTTGACTACGACTAGACCTTATGAGTCGTAGGGTCCCATTATGAGTCATATAGGTTGAGTAATAAGGTCAGTAGATTGTGAGTGACTTGGAGACTATCTTGGCTATGACTTGTGGTAATGAGTCGTAATAAGTCTATATGAGTCGCATAGTGACCCATAGTTACTGACGACTAAATTTTGGTTTTTTAATTGAGGGCACTTTGGACAATTACCTTCTCACCCTATTCAAACTCCACATTCATAAAGCACTAAGAATGGTTGTTTCTCATTGATAACATACTCAAACAATTCTAAAGCTCTCTGAAATTCTCTCAAGCAATCATACTTAGGGATTTCACGAAGTAGGTTATCCAAGAGCTCAAGGGTTGAATTCTTTCAGTGAAACTTGGTATTTCAAGCATATTACTCTTCCCTAATTATTAATTTACTAAGAGCATAAGTTTTAGAGTGTTGTTCATATGGTTTGAGGTTGGTTTTGAAAACATAGATTGAGGGTTTTGAATAACTGTTGTTTATGTGATGTTTCATATTTGTCCCTACATGGGTTATGTTTATATGTTGGTTTTTAAATTGATGAATGAGAATAGTGAATGAACTAGGGATTGTGATCTCCCAAACTTGTGACTTTTGAAGTTGTTAAGACCCCAACTCCATAGTATGGAATTTGTTTTGACTATGAAAAATATACAAATTGAACTACTCGTGAACTACTGCATAATATAAAAAGATTAATGAAGTATAATGATTTTGAATTAAACCTTATGGATTGTGTAATTCCCCAAGCTAATGTGAAATTGAATCAAAGGGGGTTGTGAATTTCCCCAAGTGATAGTAATTGGCTTGGCATGTTGATGTTACCTTGCAAGAATCGTTGGTAAGATAATACCAACAATGTATGCCTAAATGTATATCATGGTTCAATAAATGATAATGTATATGCTAATGATTGTAATTGGGCTTTACTTAGGGTTGTGTAGCTGAGTCGTGAAAGTAGAGGTCTTGAAGGACCATTATTCGAAATTGGGATTACCAACGTAGAGGTCTATATGATCGGGTGGTTTGAGTCCTCCTTATTAATAAAATTTGATTGGGAGGTTCGAGTCTCCCACATCATATTATATGATTTGGTGCTTGTGTCACCTTAATATGCTGGGAGGTTTGAGTCCCCTATAGTGCATTGTCATACCCTCTGATTCGTGCAGTCACACGCACTGGGGCCCTGCCAGCTGGGGGATATGTAGGTCTATATAGCCTGTGGGTGCCTTCTTATGTTATGACGGTAGAGCTATACAATCCAAGTTAAAGTTTTAAAGTGCATATTAAGCCTCGTCCATTATCCCAGCACGCGATGTATATTTATGTATTTTCATAAGATTAGTGCATTAGGGTTTGATTGATTTTAAAGTGTTTAGTACGAAATTATTTTGCTTCTTTATTCCTGAGTTTCATGCTGGCGTTCACGCCACTAACTATTTTCGAACGTTGTATCCCCATGTGATGTAGGCTCCGAAGGCAAGTCTACTTTTTTTTGTGCAGAGTTAGGTGGATCGGCTTGGTTCATTGATTCATTGTGGTGAAGTGGTGAGCTTTCATACTTCAGAATACTTAAATATTTCATCAATTCTTATCTTAGATTAGAGTTGGGATTGTCATTATCATGAACATTATCATTGTCATTATCATCTGTCAGAGTTTGGGACATGTCCCGACCAAGACTATTTTTTTTAGATCTTTTGTTAAAAGGCATTTCTGGATTACTGTGGACTTGGGTGATGTTGGTCGGTTATTTTGTCCGGTTGATGGTTATCGGTTATAGACATACCCCTTATTCATTAAACTTATCTTGTTATATGTTTAGAAATTATCCGACATTGGGGATATTGTGTGGTTTAGTTAGGTACACAGGTGTGGTCTCCAGTCCTAGTGGACTTGAGATACCCATCACGGCTAGGCCCTAGTTCGAGTCGTGACAACAAGGTTATCGTACAACATCTAAGACCGTCCACAGTCTCCATATATACGTACGGAGCTAAAGCTTTTCAATGTAGAAGCTATGGGGGATTCGTTAACCAATATACAATCCATATATCATATCTTCTCCTGGCACATTTCTCGAGGATAGTTTTATAAGTATCACAACATCTCCTTCCCTGGCACATTCCTCGAGGATAGTTTTATAAGTATCACAACATCTCCTTCCCTGGCACATTCCTCGGGAAGGGTTTTATAAAAGGTGTTGTCAGTGTTTCTTAGGTGTTGTCACGGTGGTACCAATATTTTATGAATGATTATGATATGAGGATGTAATGCTAACAACCAATCACAATGAATATTTTCACAACCAACCACCTGATGTATTTCCACAACCAACCACAATGATGTATTTCCACAACCACGTGAATCAATATCCATTCATTATTTTTCTATCATCTATGAATTTCCACATGTTTATTACACCAATAAATATGAATATATCACAATACAGAAATGGTACCACAACACGTTTTTTCATCAATAAGATATAATTATTCATATATGTATTAGTCTATCAAATTCACAAAGACCTCACACGGTCACACATATTACATAATGTCTCAAAACCAATAATTATATCATATATAGGTCCCCATACGAGCTCAACACATCAAGATAGCCAAATTCATAATTAGTTTCGATCCTCTTAACATGTATTTTGTATACAAATTAACTACCCAACCCAGTCTCAATGAGTTAAGCTATAACCTACCTCGAATACCAAAATTATTCCGTTACATTTTGATCCTGAAGACTACTCCTCACGAACGGACCCAAAATCTACTAAAACGTCAAAATATAGAATCTAGGCTTCAAAAGAAAGCCGTCGACACTCGTATTGCCTAGTTTCAAGTCAGGGTCAAAATGGACTCCCAAAATGAATTTTCAAAAAAGAAGGAAAAAATCCCAACTTTATTTTAAGAACGTGCTATTCATACTTTTGAAAACCTACAACTGTAAAATCCAAGTTAAATCAAGTTAAAAATGAGGTCCAAATTGAGGAAAACTCTTTTTCAAATTTTACCTGGTAAAACCTTCAAAATTCCATTTTAAAATAGTAAATCGAAGGTGTTTTAAAGGTTAAATTGAGGAAAAAATAGAATCTATAGGATTAGGAACATTATTTAAGTGAAAAGGATTGAAATTAGGGTTTAAAACCAATCCCTAAGATTTTTGGAGTTTTTGAGCAATAAATCAAGAAATTCGACCAAGAAAAGGGTGAATTCTTACAATAAATCCATAAGAGAACTAAGAAATGAATGTTAATCTAGCTTCCCAACCACCCACAAACTTTACTTTTAAGCTCTCACACTATTTTAGGATTTAGCTCTCAAGAGGCAAGATGAATAATGCCCAAAATTAGTGAAAATGACTCAATTTACATCCAGTCCAGGTTCTCGAGAGTCACTATCGTGACCCCAAGGTGTGTGATTGCCACATCTTGTGGCTGCACAGGCGAATCACGATCCCGACCCCTTATGTGCAATCGCGCAACCGCGATCGCGAGCCAAGGACGACGATCGCAGTTGCACAAGTTGAAAGTTGAAGACTTGGAATCCTTTCAAGTCTCTGCCAAGGCCTCGAGATTCATTCGAAATCTCTTATATGTAGACGAACTAAGTAACAACATTAAATTCGATGCTCCAGGCTCAATGGCAATATCAAATTCTTAAAAAGATGTCATTTTCACAAAGTTGACTCCCGAAATCTAAAATCACAACTTTTCAAATCGAGGGTCAAAATGAGATTTAAAAGCCATTAAACCACACCAAATATATTACCACCCTAAAATCAACGTTTTGAATCTGCTGGCACAGTCCGCTCAGCCATCCATTTCATGGATCAAAATATAAATCCAGAAGTCTATAATAAGGCTCTCGAATACACCAAAAACCACAATATCACATAAATGACACTAAAATGTATCATAAATTATGTCAATATCCCCCACACTCCAAGAATATCACAGTGAAACTATGAAAAGGGGTAAACAATCAAATCACACAAAAATACACATTTCACATATTTTATCAATTTTTTAGGTTGTTACAATCTCATTTACCCTAAAATTTGTAAAATTAAATTCATCAAAATCATAAAAGGTAGAAATTCATAAATAAATAAAGTAGGATTACAAAAATATAATCCGATATCTTTTTGTTTCTATGCGATGATTTCTTTGATGGGGTTTACTTTTGTTGTTTCATGATTTGTTATTATCTTTGTCCCAACTCCTGTCCCGACTTCCTTTAAAGTCATTAACCTCAGGTATATTTTTCATACATGCAAATTTGATGTTCAAGTGTGGCACAAGTAGCAGCCCGTTACTACTGGCTTATGCAGTTAATTGTATTTCTTCTTAAATATACACATAATGAAGAGAATTAGCTTTTGGAAAAAGCCAAAATCATTGGAAACAAGAGAAAAATAATTTAAACTTAACACCATTCTCTGAAGTGGCACCTCCTTTGAACATGTGACAGGAAGAAAATCCATTCACGACCCTCTTCTAACAATGAATTTTACATTTATTCACTCCCAATTTTACAAAAACAGAACAACACAATCCCAACTTGTCTCTACCAACATCTCATAAATTTGAATATTTGATCTTCTTTGTGATGTAAAATTATTTTTAGATTGTTGAAAAATATGTTTCATGAACACATCAAAATATACGAAGAAGAATGCAAAGATGAAGGCTTGACAAAATGAATAACAACATAGAATTTGAGGCTTGAAACACGCACGAAATACTTTTTTAAAAGAGATATTTCCTTTTTCTCCTCCGCAAAATTGCTATTGAATTATATGCAAATAGTTTTAGTAGATATGATAAGCCTATTGAATTCTGCACTAAGCAAATATTGAAAAGATTTTTTTTTAAAATCAATAAATCAGAACTTGATCTTTTTGGAGAAGAAAAGACTCTATAAAATTTTCTTATAAAAGTTATAAGACGTTTTTCTTAAAAGGTGTCGATAAAAAGATACGTTGAGCTCACAAGAGGTTTGATTTAAATAGAATTGACTGAAAGGAAACAACCTTTCATTGAAAAGACACAAATCAAAGGACACATAATTTCATTTAAAATATACTTTTTTATAAAACACTTATAGTTAATAATTTTGTTTAAACAATTCAACAATATTTATACTGGTTATGAGGAATATCTGTGAGACAGTAACTAAGTATTTTAAAATATATCTTTTTTTTAAATAAACAAATAGATATATAAATAAAAATATTTTACATTTATATGAAATTTAAAGAAGATAAACATTTTTGTTGATTGTCTTTTTTCACGCCTTTGATTAAACCAATAACAAATATTTTTTAAGTTGCCGTTTGACCATGAAAACTAAAATTTTTTGGAGTTGGAGTTGAAATTGGAGTGGGAGTTGTGTGTGGCAATGTCTTTTTTGATTTTTTTTTTTACTTTTGAAAAAACTTTTTTAAATATGATTTTATGCCCCAACTTTTACAAACTATCAAAACCACCCAACTAAAATTTATCTACTAACAAAAAAAGAACAAAATTAGCCACTTTTATAAAAATAATTACATATACATGGCCATATTTAATGAATTTCAATTATGACATATATAATATTTACAATAATAGCTGTTTTCTCATATTTTAAAATTTTAAATATGGATGTTATATTAACATATCACTGCTTCCTATTTTTTAGGTAACAAATATTATCTTTCAAACAAATTTATTTTTTTAAGAATTTATTTAATTTATTTCCTTTATTTTCCTTTCCTAAAACATAGGAAATGATGAGTTGTTATTAAATTTTAGGGTGCCGCTAATTTATTTCTTAAATTTTCTTATACATAAAAGATTTTACTGTGTGTGAATAAATTATTTTTATGTAAAACATACTTTGCATATTTATGTATATTATATCATATATACCATAAATATATAAATATGCTTAGTATGTTTCTTTATACTTTGTATATTTATATATGTGTATATGGTATATACATGGTATAAACTTCATATATAACATACTTTGTATATTTATATTTTAAATATTCTTAGTATGTTTCTTAATACTTTGTATATTTATATATGTGTGTATATGGTATATACATGATGTAAACTTTATATATAACATACTTTATATATTTCTATTATAAATATAATACTTTATACATTTATGGGTATAAATATAATACTTTATATATTTATGGGTATAAATATAAATTAGCAGTAAAATAATGTCTTAAATAAGGGAGAAAAATAATGATGAGAGAGAAAAAGAGATATATATTAATTAGGATAACATTAAATTTGAAATTATAATTATCTTATTCTTTAAAACTGCTATATACGTAATATTGAAAAAGTAATATTATAAGGAGAGTTTAATGTAAAAATTTAAAAGATTGAGATTATATGTAATAATAATAAAGTTGGAATTGGAGTTGAAAAATTATGAAAACACCAAAAACCAGTTTTCCTTTTTCAGAAAAATTTTCCAAAATTATTTTCTGAATTTTCATGACCAAACACAACAATTTCCTACTCTGAAAAAATTTTCCGGAAAAAAGAAATGGCCAAACGGGCCGCAAATATGTTTTTGAAACTGACAGAAACTAAAGACAAATCACTTAAAGCTATATAATTAGAGATGTATAAAAAAATCTACACTTATTTTTAATCAAATGGTGAGTGAAAATTTTCATCAAATTATTTATTTGTTTTCAAAAATTTACTATACAAAAGATACATATCTGTTCGTTTAAGAATGAGCTACTTTTCTCTTTAATCCGTTTAAAAAAGAATAATTTTTTTTTTTATAAGACTTTAATTTCAACTTTACATGTAAAATGTTTAAGACCACAAGATTAAAGAATGTTTTAGTATATTTGACATAATGTTAATTTAAGATTACAAAATTCAAAAAAAATATTTTTCTTAAATTTCGTGTCTAGTCAAAATAGACCATTTTTTTTTAAAATGGAGAAAATAAAAAATTATTTATAATTTTAGTTTGGGTTTTAATATATTTTAATATACTTATAGTTACGAATATACCTCATAGAGAGTGTAGGTGTAGCATTTCATAACAGGAGATGTACGTGCTTAATTTTGAAGTAGAAATAGTATTATTTTTTTTTTATTTGGTCGAAAACGATCTTTAATAAAAAGCAAAACATGTCACAGAGGCAAAGCACGTGGCTCAACAACTACCAAGAGTACTAGCTGCGGATGAGCTAGCTAGGTTAGTACTCCCTTCATTTCAAAATAAATTGAATTGTTGAGATATTTTTTAATATTCAAAATAAATAAATTATTCATTCTTTAAGAGTTATGTTGAAATTTTTTTCCAATTTTACCATTTCATTTAATGAGGTTCTTAAGTACTTTACATTTTCTAGGAGAGTAATTTAAGAATAATTAAAAGAGCAATGATGAAAATAACTTATAATTTATGTCCTAAAAGATTTTTCTTAAGGGATATATTATTACCCCAATAATTCAATTATTTTGAAATGATGGGAGTAACATCTACTCAGTTCATAACCTGATTAGTACTAGAAATAGTAGCATTAGCAGAAGTAGCATTCTACATTGTTGAGTGAACCAACGACGTCTTTACTCGTCTAGGTAGTAGACAGGCACCGCTCAATATATTTGGTGGCCTAAAGTGAACTTTTATAATGAGGCCTTGATTTTTTGTATTTGAAGTCTATATCTATAGCTATTTGAGATGCAAAGATATATGAATAAAATTATTTTATAATGGGCTTCTCCTAATAATTTTTTTTAATTGATAATATACCTAATTCATTTAATTTCTCTTGAGGCTTTATGGATCACAAGATTTTATCAATTTTAGTTTTAGAAAATTTCAATTGAGATATTTTTTATGAAACTCTATAAGCACTATACACATTTGAATAATAATACTGAAATCTTTTTATCTTCTTGATATATTGCTTACCTTTCTAGTCTCTCCATCCCACTTTAATTGTTATTTTAATTTTTTTCATGTTCATTAAGAAAAATTATAAATACAAAGTATAGTTTACTAAGTTATTCCTATTTATTAATTTTTTTTAATAATTGAGCATTATTAAGAAGAATATTTTTTAATGTTAAAGGTAAAGCTGAACATAATTATCAATTTTAGGCTTGAATTCTTGAATTGATAATTTTTTGAGCTAAAACGATATTAAAATAAAACTAAAAAATTAAAATGTACTCAATATTTTCTAATGAAAAAAATTCACAAAATGATAAATTTATAATTGCTGAAAATAGGGCCCCAAAAAATTGAGGGCCTAAAGTGTCAACTTTGGTGGCTTCATGCTAAACCCGACCCTCGTAGTATATCTCCATGGTTTTCAGAATTTAAAGTTTCCCCTAAGGATGGTAGAGACTTTTTTTTTAAAAAAAGCATAACTGAAATCGAGATAATATTATCAAAATCAGTAGTAGTAGTTACTAGAGCATCCACTAATCTGTTTTGTTCCCTGTACACGTGATGAATCTGGGGGATAATCCATTGTGAGGAGAAGGCACCTAAAATAAAAAAAATGGGTGAGTTTTCATGTACCTAGTTTGTCAAGTAATTTTCAAGTTAAAATGAATCAACATTTATTTTCAGTAAAAGCAAGTGGTAATCAGATGCCAGTGTAAGGCCCAAACAAAGGGCTTTTGCTTCGGCCTCCCGGACATTGGTGCTATAAGAAGTAATCTTAAAGCCAAGAAACCACCCCCCAACATAATTTTTAGAAACCTCACCCAAAGTAGAGAGTCCCGTAGTAGGGTTAAAGGAATTGTCAGTTTTAAATATAATGTTAGGGTCTATTGGGGAATTTCATTTGACATATATTGTAGAAAATAACTTAGAGGACCTTTGGTTTCTTGCTAAAGACAAAACTTCCCAGTAAGGTGTGAGATACCTGAAATTGTAAGATTAGAAGAGAGTTCCTGAATGATGAATTTATTTCAAACAGAACAAATAGACCACAGACAAAACAAAAGAAAATATTTTACAGAAATATAGTAGATACGTGCTTTTGGTAGAAGCTAAAGGAATCTGTGTAGCCAGGAAAAGAGGTGGGGGTAGGGGCGAAGGCGAGGGCGGGGCAGGAGATATTACTAAGAGAAGCTTATTTACTGAGTGAGGGCAAAAAAAGATCAAAATGGCTGAAGTTTAGGACAATGGAGGAGAAGATGACTTGTAGTTTCAACTTTATCAATTGGCACAATCTACAAAGGGGGTTATCTAGGATGTGAATGTAATACAAGTAGCTCGCAGTCGGGAGCCTATCCAATAGAAGTAACCAAGGAAATTTCTTGATTTTTGGACAAAGATGAAGCCTCCATATCTATCTAAAATTTGTTGATGTTGGAAACAATGTCGAATATTGAGCCTATAAAGGCGAAGCACTAGTAAGTACGAAGAAACAAGACTTGACAATGAATTGCTCCAAATTAGTAAGGCTGGAAGTAATGGGATCAGAAAAACCCAATTGGATAGGAACATGGACGAGCTCTATGAGGAATGTAATTGTTGGGGTAAGGATAAAAGAAAAAGAATCGAAAGACCATCTATGGAAATGTCTAAAGTGACTAACAGGTGGTTTCATCTAATGTCGATGCAGAGGGTCACAAATTAAACTACGACGAGTGGTATTAAGTTTAATCCATGAATCATGAAAAAAATTGATGTGTTGCCCAGTCCCAGGATGCCATTTAATCCCGAGCTGACAATAACCCAATCTTTGTTGAAAGTTGTTGCAATTTGGAGACCCAACAGTACGGTTATTAGGAGCAATGCAATTTTTGGAGCATAAATATTTTAAGTAGAAATATTATATCCAAAAATTAATCTAAGTCAGACGTATCTAATGTAATTGGCCATAGTTTGATAATTGATTCCATATAAAATCGATGGCATATGGTAATGAGACAAGAAGGATAATTGGGGATGGAAGTCATTTTTTTGTGATTTTTTCATTTTAAAGGATAACGATAATGTTTAGTAGCCTGTTTGGTCTAGTTTATTTTTCTCCAAAAAGTACTTTTTTTTTTATAAAAAGTTCTTAATTTTTTTTAAAAATAAGGTGTTTGACAAAGCTTTTTAATTAAAATAATTGCTTTTG
>NC_061119.1:93708140-93766514 GCF_002878395.1 Capsicum annuum
ATTTTAAGTAGAAATATTATATCCAAAAATTAATCTAAGTCAGACGTTTCTAATGTAATTGACCATAGTTTGATAATTGATTCCATATAAAATCGATGGCATATGGTAATGAGACAAGAAGGATAATTGGGGATGGAAGTCATTTTTTTTGTGATTTTTTCATTTTAAAGGATAACGATAATGTTTAGTAGCCTATTTGGTCTAGTTTATTTTTCTTCAAAAAGTACTTTTTTATAAAAAGTTCTTAATTTTTTTTAAAATAAGGTGTTTGACAAAGCTTTTTAATTAAAATAATTGCTTTTGGGGATATAAAAATCGCTTTTTCATAATCTAAAAAATAGTTTCTTTTTAAAGCACTGATTTGAAAAGCACGTTTGAAAAAACTAAACTTAAAAGCACTTTAAAAAATTGGTAAAATAATAATTATTGCTCAAAAATATTTTTCAAATTTATTGGCCAAACATGAACTACGTCTCACCAAAAGTAATTTTTGAAATGCACTTCTGAAAAAACACTTTTCAAAATAATTTAATTTTAGAAGTTTGGACAAACATGCTTGAAGTGCTGGTTGAAATAAGTGATATAGATTGTAATTCTGGTTGAAATAAGTGATATAGGTTCGAACTAATTTGAGATGTTTGTGAAGAAAAATGAATAACTCCCATTAAGCATCTCATGCTCCTCTTTTAATGAAAAGGTGGATACTTCTCTTGAAGAAAATATTTTTATAATTCTTTATAATAGGCCGATTGAAAATTCTTTTCTATCGAGGACAATATTTTTCCGGAAAGCAATTTATGATGTAAAATACACAAAATATTCACCAAAACTTTAATACATCTTTGGTCTTTAGAATAAAAAAACATCTTTTCGGATATATCACCAGCTTACATGTCATAGAGTTGTCTCCTTACTTTTACCTCCACCTAAACTTCATGAAGAAAATAGGGATATTTTAAAATTTCAATTATGAATTTGGCATAACTTTAGTGACTTTGGCTTAAATTTTAGATTTGTATTTAGAAGTTTATGTAATATATATTATATAATTTATTTAGAATCTAATAAGTAACTCTTTTATCATATATGATTTGGAATTCATAAATTAAAGATTTTAGCACCATTTCTATGTTTACTTCTGTTTTCTCCTTCTATCTAGTACGCTTAACACTTCGGCTTTCTTGGTTTTCAAATTTTTGTTGGATTTTTAAAAGGGATGAATGATAAATGAATAGGTATTTTTTCAAAAAGACACCAAGAGAAAGGATGTATTTTGAATAGATACCTTTTCGATTTGGATGGTTTTGACCTTTCAATGGGTTGTGACTTTTTCAAAGAGTTACACCTTTTCCAAAGAGTTGCATCTTTATGAAGGAGTGCATCTTTTAGAACCACTGCTTATTTTCATGAAACAACACCTTGATGAATATAAATACATAAATTTTTCCTTAGGCATACACATGAAAATTTTGAAGAAAAAATACTCCTCTTTCTTGAAAAAAGCTCTAGTGCGATTTGCTACCGTTTAATGCGTTCATAATTCGACAAAATTTGAGGTACCGCTATTCTGTTGAAGTGATTCATTTTATCTCGGTAAGATATATTTCATAACCTAAAATACTTGAGGAAAATAATTTCCTTAAGGATACAACATGAATTCAGTGGACTAGAATCTTTCTGTTTTATCTATTTTTCTTAAAGTTAGTTTTACTATTTTTTCAGAAAATAGTTTAAACTTCATATTGATATTTCTTTAATTGTTTGAACTTGTGTTTGAAATTCTTGAAACTTTAGTTTGATAGTTCATAAGTTGGTTGAACTTGTGTTGAAGTTCTTAATATTTGTTTTTTCTATTTTCAAGAAAATACTTTGAATTTCAATTTTGGTTGTTCATAAGTTGGACTAAACTTATGTTAAAAGTTCAAAGTTGTAAATACGGAGTTTAAATTTATTAATTCAAACATGTGTTTGGATTTCTTATTGAAAAATACAGATTTTAATATGCCCGAAAAAAATAATAATCTTGAGAAAATTATAAAAATATATTTTTTTGTTCTTTTTTTATCACCATTTATAAATCAAGTACTAGGTTAATCTGTATTGGATCTGATTTTGTGGAGACTAAAATCTTTTTATTTAATCCCTCGATTAGAAGAATATAAAAACTTCACTGAGAAATTAGTGTAGGAGTTTGGTTCGAAGAATATATAAACTTCACTGATTCAGTAAATTCTCAGTATTGGTTTCTGGAGTTTAAAACGTATGGATTTTCACTTTGTTTGAATTTTATTCTGATCTGAAGTTATAAAAACTTCGTTAGGTTTCAAAGTTTATTCGATTGATGATTTGAAGATATAAAATCTTCATCGTTGACTAGAAACAAGTTGGATAAAGATTAAAGTCTTTATTGTTAGTATTCTGAATTACTGAAGTGTATGTCAAAGATTGACATAAAAATGATGAATAAAATCGAACAACAAAATATTGGTTGTTAATGATTTTGTCCCAATGACAACCAATGTTGCGTCATTAAGTGTAATACCCCGCATGTTTCTAAGCTAGGAAGTGAATAAGTATTCCTACATATGAAATCTCCTATCCTGTGATTCATACTTGAGTACATGACTTACAATGAATATCCTAGTGATAGGATAGCTTATGATCCATTAAGCATGTTCATATGAGTCACTTAAGGTAATACAAGCTAAGAGTTTTTGAATCCATCAAGTTTTAGTGTTCGATTGGGCAAGGTTCATCTTTGAACGAGTATAACTTGATGTTGATGTGGTATTTTTGGCTGATTTAGACCCACCAAATTGTAGAGAATCGAATTAGCTTTCTAACGATACCAATTTTGGCTTAATCCAATACCTGAGCGAAATTTTCGTGAGAGACAGTAAAGATAGGAGATTGGTTAGGCGGCGCCCAACCTAACTTAGGCAATTACTTAGGCGCCACCTAAGTCAGTTCCAGGTGCCAAAAACACTCCTTTTTGAGTTATTTTTAGGGTAATTAAGTCTTTTAGCACTCCTTACGCGTCCCTAAATTTAACCCTACGAAATATATAGCTTCTAAACATATTACAACCATATTATCATCTCAAAGCTCATCATCCAAGAGCACTAAAAGAAAAAAACAACTAGGGTTGCGTAACTAAGATTGAAGACCCGATTTCAAGGAAATTCCTCCGTCAATCATCAAGAATCTTCCTTCTAAGGTATGCGTGAGTTGATTCATGGACTCCTTTTATCCATGAAGCTCAATAACTATCTTCTAAATTTTGTATCATGATGTTTATGTTGTTGGTGGTTGATGTTCATGTGGTTGGAGTTTGATGATGCCTAAGATGGGATCTTTGTATGTTTATTGTGAGGATATGGTGGTATTTTTAACGTATAAATATGTGAAATTGGTGGTTGAATATTTGTAATCTTGATGAATCCACCTATGCCTAAGATGTGTATGTAAGGTGTTTGTGAAAATACCTAAGGGAATAGAAATCATGCTTTTATGACATAATAAGTCCTAAATGACTATTCTATGTTATAAGTTTATGTTCAACGTGATCCCTGTGCTATTGTCTTAAATTGAAGAAGTTGTATGCTCATGATATTGTTGCGATATGGAATGACCATGTTATTGAAGCCATGCAAGTATATACATGTCGTGTCCATTCCCGATCATGTGATAGTTTGTTGAGAATCATTCTTATTATGAAAGACTTACTTATGATATTGTGAATTGTGGACTCAAATCTTATGATCAAGTCATGTCATTGTGTCAGTTTTCTCCTAGCGAGTCCTAGGGGTACTTGTACCTAAAAACTATAGCTGTGTGCCTAGAGCCATGCCATGTTTTACGATATCCGAACTCAAGCTATGATTCCATAGACTTCAGTCAATCATGTGACTCAGGAAAACCTCATGATCTTAGTCAGTTGTCAGATATCAATAACATTCCACCAGTCAATGGAACTCAGTAAGATTACGTCATGCACAGTCAGTTATTCATGTTCAGTCCCTCCAGATGAGAGTAGAGGTTAGCACCAAGTGAACCCAAGGATGTGAACTCACCCGCCATTTCAGGGTGTGATTCTTAGTAGTCATCCTTGTGTTCCAGAACTACATAGTCAGCGTAGGTTGAGACATCTTAACCCATCAGATTAGGGTTGATGAGGTGGATTAACCCGTCAGTTTAGGGTTCCCACCGTACTCATTAGGTACCCGCCAGATAAGGGTCACTCACAGGCTGTCCTTACCCGTGGTACGGTATTGACACCCCTCTAATTGGGGCAAAGATTGGACCCCAGCTTAGCCATAACAGCATATATGGGGCATGTCGATTAAACATTACTTCCCACAGTTTTAGTATCAGTCTCAATAAAAGAACTCAGGGCATTCTTCAGATTTTAGTATATATAGGACTGTCAGATACAGTCGTCCATGTTGTCAGTTTCAGTATCAGTCATGACAGTTATCAGTAAACCATGTATTATCTTACGGTCATGCTATCATGTATTCATGGTCCCAATTTCTATATATGTGTGTTTTCACTCCCACGTTCATATTAGTCAGTCAGTGTTGTTCATGCATGAAACCCTTTATGTTCAGCCTACCTTCCTCGTATACTCAGTATTCTAGTTGTACTGATACATTTACGCTATGGTGCTTTGTTTTTATGTTACACCATAGGTTCCGAGACACTAGCCCAGCAGTAGCGGTAGCATTCTAGTTGTAGAGACATAGTGAGTCCTCATTGATTCAAGGATAATATGATTTGATACATTTATTTATTTCTTCAGTTTAGTTTTACGGAGTTAGTTGGAGACATGTTCCTTCAACTCCTTATTCAGATAGTTTAGAGGCTTTCAGATTTATGTTCAGATTTATGTTCAGATTTATGTTCAGACTTAGCTTTCAGATTAAGTTGTTTTGGTTATTTTCACCCACATGATTTTATTCAGTTGAACCTTATGGCCTTATAGTTCTATGTATTCCACATATTATATCATGATTTGCAGTATACAGGTACAGATATCAGTCATGGGTTAGCTTGTGGTCCCTCGGGGTCATGAGCACCGTGTACCATTTTGGTTCTGCGAATCGAGGTGTTATATTAAGTCACTCAAATATTGCTATAGTAGTGGAAATAATAGAAAAACCGAAAAAATATTCTGGTGTGAACTTTAAAGATGGAAACAAATGATGTCATTTTAGCTGACCAAACTTGAAATGCAAATGTTCACAAGTATAGATCCTCATATTTAAAAAAAAAATAGTTGAAAATTAATTATCTAGTTTGAAAAATCTTATGAGTCATCCCAAGATAGAAGAGGATAATGGGTTGAATGAAAAATCATCAATGATGGTTGCAAATCCTGTTAAGGATAATGCTCCAAATAATAAGAAGATAAAGAAGTCTTCTGGACAAGAGATAAAGAACATGAAAATATTCAAAGGCAAGTGCTACAATTGTAGTAATGTTGTCCACAAAGCTTTAAATAGTCAGATTTTGAATAAAAATAAGAAAAGAGATCCGATAAGCATGTTGAAACTAATGGTAAAGATTGAAAATCTATATACTATGATCACTTAAATAAATCTAGTTGGAAATCCAAATGAATGGTGGTTTGATTCAGGATCCACTAGACATGTTTGTGCGGACAAAGAAACTTTTGCTACTTATGATACTGTTGGTCCCAAAGAAGTGATCTTCATGAAAAATAATGCAATAGCCAAGATTGAAGTAAATGAAAAGATATTCTGAAAAATGACTTTTGAAAAGGTGTTGACTCTCAACAATGTTCACCATGTTCCTACATAAGGAAGAACTTAACGTCGACAACACTTGTCGTTAAAAATGAGTTTAAGTGTATGTGTATTTTTGAAAAAGTTGTAATAAGAAATAATAAAACATATGTAGGAAGGCTACCTCAATGAGGGTATTTTGAAACTTGATGTAATGACTGTTGAAATGAAAAAAGTTAGGCTTCTTCTTACTTGCTAGAGTCAAATGATTTATGGCATAGTCGTTTAGGACATGTCAATTACAAAACCTTGCGAACACTATTTAATTGAATGAGTAAGTCAAGTCAAGGAAAAAATATATAGCAGCAAGGATGATGCATCGCCTATTTATCGTTCTCGCTCAGGATACAAAATGAACACGCCTTCTACCTACTATACTGGACCTTCGACCAGACTTTTCTATCTCTAAAGGGGAAAGAACATCGCATAGGAGTTAATAGTTGAAAGTATTGACTAACTTTGAGTGCAATAATTCAAAGTATCAAACATGTGTGGAAACTAAGTATGCTAAGCATCTGTATAAGTCTGTTGAAAGGAATTTTAATCCTTAGACTTATCCTATACCGATATTTATGATATAAAGTCAACAATATCTCATGGCGGGTAAAAGTATTTTATAACTTTTATTGAGATTGAACTAGATATTATTATATTTATTTTTTAAATGATAAGGATGAAACAATAGACATATTTAGGTAATACAAAACAGAAGTTAAAAATCCGTTGGATAAAAAGATCAAAACTGATAAGAAACGATAAGAGTAGAGAATATGAATCTCTTTTGGCAGAGATATGTTTTGAAAATAAAATTGTCCATCAAACTACTGCTTTGTATTTACCTCAATCAAATGGGATTGCAAAGAAAAAACCAAATATTACAGAAAATAATAAACGTCTTACTCATAAGTTCAGATTTATCACAAAACTTGTGGGAGAAAGTTATTTTTACAACAAATCGAATACTTAATAGAGTTCCCCATGGTAAGAAATATTCAATTCCATATAAAAATTGCAAAAAAATGAAACCCAACTTGAAATATTTCAAAGTGTCGGGTTGTCTAGCAAAAGTCCAAGTTTCTATGCCTAAAAGGGTAAAAATACGATCTAAGACTGTGGAATGTGTATTCATTGAATATGCTAAAAGAAGTAAAGTATGTTAATTTTTGGTTCATAAATCTGAACATCCGGATATCAATGAAAATTTGATAGTTGAATTAGATAATGTTGAGTTCTTTGAACACATTTAGCCGTACAAAACTTGACATAGTAGTTTAGTGGATGGTCTAAACTACCTAGAGATGAACCAAATGAGAATGTACTTAATGATGAGAATTTAAGGTGTAATACAGTCAAAGGACATTAACTTTCTTTGGATAAACTTTTGTCATATTTCTTCTTGAAAATGAGCCTCAAATGTTTAAAGAAGAAATGTCATCTTCAGACTCATTCTTTGGAAAGAGGCAGTCAATAGTGAGATTAATTCAATCTTGAGCAACCACACTTGGGAGTTGGTGGATCTTCCTTCAAGAAATAAATGTTTATGTTTCAAATGGATCTTCAAAAGGAAAATGAAAGTTGATGGTACTATCAACAAATATAAGGCAAGACTTGTTTGAAAGACTTTAGACAAAAAGAAGGTCTTTATTATTTTGATACATACTCTCTGTAACAAGGATAATGTCCATTCGGATATTGGTTGCCTTAGCGGCGGTATATGGTCTTGAAATTCATAAAATAGATGTCAAAATAATATTCTTAAATGGAGAATTGGAGGAAGAAATTTACATGGAACAACTTAAGGTTTTTGTGGTTCCTGGTAAAAAAAAAGAATGTGTGCAAACTTGTTAAGTCACTTTATAGACTAAAACAAGCACCCAAACAGTGGCATGCAAAGTTTGACCAAACCATATTGATAACAACTTCAAGATAAATGAATGTGATAAATGCGTTTACATTAAAGAGACTCCAAATCAGAATTTCATTGTTTGTTTGTATGTGGATAATATATTGATTATCAATATAGATATTTCTCATAAATTCTATCGAATGAATTCTTGAGAATAAGTTTGATATGAAAGACCTTGAAGTTGCGGATGTAATCTTAGGGATAAGAATTCATAAAACTCCGCAAGAGTTGGCGTTGTTACAGTCTCATTACATTGAAAAGGTACTTGAAAAGTTCAAGTATTTAGATTTCAGTATTACCAAGACTTCATTAGACGTGAGCTTTGCATTTTAAAAGAATAAAGGTAAAAACGACTCACAGTTGGACTATGCAAGAGTGTTGAAAAGTTTGATATATACTATGAATTGTACTCGACTACACATAGCAGTATCATTAGTAAATTGAGTCGATACACAAGTAATCCTAACCAAACTTATTGAATGGAAATGGAAAGAGTTTTTAAGATATCTAAAATATACTCAAGACTATGCATTGCATTATAACAAATATCCAGTAGTAATTGAAGAATATAGTGATGTAATTTATATCACCAAATTGAATAAAGTGAAATCCATAAGTGAATATGTATTTATTTTAGGTATAGGAGAAATATCTTGAAAATCATACAAACAAACATGTATTGCCCACTTTACAATGAAATCTGAATTTATTGCGTTAGATAAAACCGATGAAGAAGCTAAATGACTTCGAAATTTCTTGGAAGATATTCCATATTGGCCAAACCTTTGGTACCAGTATGTATACACTGTGATAGACAAGTGAAAATAGGTAGAACAGGGAGCATGATGAATAATGGTAAATCTCATCATATAAGGAAGAGACATAATATCATTAGAGAACTAATCTTTAGTGAAATTATCACGGTTGACTATGTGAATTCAAAGAATAATGTGTTGGATCCACTTATAAAAGGCCTATATAGAGAGGGAGTTGAGATATCATCAAAGGGAAGTAGGTTTATGATCTAGGACAAGTCATCACGATGATAACTCTGGCTAGCAGATTGGAGAGCCCAAGAGCTAAGTTCAAGAAGATCAAACAAATTTATGACTGATGGTTCAACATTGTTAATATACTCAACCCATCTCATGATAAAGACAATGTTCAGGAAATAAGAATAAGACTTATGGTTTTAAATTTTTTTAATGGTTTCTAAATTTGACAGGTTTGACCACATAGTTTGATCTATAGGATTAAATATTTAGGAATTACCTATGTAAGAGTGAAGTGGAAGTCGCTTTAAGGAGAATGCTAGTAAAAGCCTATTCTCTAATCTCTCATGAAATCAGGACGTGTTCATGGCTGAAACGAATAAAATCTTAAGAATCATAAATGGTAAAAGCCTGGTTGTGTGACTTGTGTTGTTTAGGTGTACATTAAAGCTTGACAGTTCAAAGATATTACATCTATCGATTGACTGAGTGCATTCGATGCAAGTTCACTACGTAAAATTCAAAGGAAAACTTATTTATCTAGATACAACTAGTCTTTGCTTGTAAATCACATACTTGTTCGTAAATTTTTTACTTCATATTGATAGTTCTTCAACTATTTGAACTTATGTTTGAAGTTCTTGAAACTTCATATTGATAATTCATAAGTTGGTTTTGAACTTGTGTTGAAGTTCTTAACATTTAATTTTTCTATTTTCAAGAAAATAGTTTAAACTTCATTTTTGGTTATTCATCAGTTGGGTTAAATTTATTGTTAAAAGTTCAAAATTATAAATATAAAGTTTAAACTTCAAAAATGAGATTTTACTAAACCCAAAATAATAAAAAACAATTGCAAGTTGCTAAGTTTGGTAAACCTATATATACTACAGCATATCTGAAGAGTTTCTTTGTTTTTCTTTCCAACTGTAATTTTAAGTAGCATATCCTTTATCTTTTCCTCCGGAGGCTTTCTATGAATTAAAATCATTAGATAATCCTCAGTAATGAAAAGTTGAGAAGAAAAAGAAAAGCGTTGAACTTTGAACACTCGACTTTAAAGATAGAAATGCAACAACTTACGTAACATTGGATATTATGGGTAAAATCACACGTGACGTTATGCTATGGATGAAGCCAACATCAACAACAAAAACAAACAAAAATTCACTCCTTTCTCACACTAGCTAGCAAATTTTAACGTAACAAAACATGCATGAAACAAACTTGAACAAATAAAGAAAGTAAAATTTAATTAAATGAAAGTGACGGATCTTTATGGACGTGGAAGGTTCTCAGCACCACTAGCATCAACACCACCACCAAAGCCACCACCTAGTCCTCCTAAACCCCCTAGTCCACCACCTAATCCACCTACTGAACCAAATCTAGCTCCTCCACCAATTCCAGCACCAATTCCACCAACGTTGACACCTACTCCACTTATGACTCCACCATAAGGCAGGGCATTGCTACCAATGTCCCCGATACCTTCAGCGCCTCCGAAAACATTCTTTTGGTTAGAAAGACCTTTGTCACTTGGCATTTCTCTTGCTGCTGTGGTCTGAACCACTACCAAATCAAGACAAAGGATAAAAATGGACAACTTACTTGCCATCACTTCCTCTCTTTCTCACAATGCCCAAGTCTCTCTCTCTTTTCTATCCTACGCCTTTACACCGGAGTGAGGAAGTGGTGGCGTTCCTTGAGTATCTTTTTATAGGCCGAAAATGGGTTGGTGGCCAATGAATACAAAAATTCAATGGAATTCAATGCCTCTGTGTACGTCTTGTAGCCACTGGTTTGTGGAAACCCTTCTATTTGTTTGCCTAAGGGGAACGAATGTATTCCTCATTTGTTTTTTGGAAAATAAGTAATTTTTACTTCTTTTCTATGTTCAGTAGGTCAGAATAAAATATTGATTTAAAAATATTTATATATATTTACTTTCTTTTTGGTATAGTTGAATTTGTTCATGAGTCAAGAGCACGCGTTACAGTCTTAGCTTCAGATTTAGTGGAAAATGTTCGCAGAAAAGTAAATAACCTAATGAGAGCTCAAAGTAATTGAACAAGCAAAGATTAGGAGAAAATCTTATAGCGTAGATCGAATGTTAGATTGTATCATCCAAGAGTACAAACATGAGCAGGCACGAGTATAACAATGAGAAAACAGTAAACAACTAAAGGAAAATGCTAATGCTTAAGGACCAAACTAAAGATATTTTATTACTTTAAGTGTAAGGATGGCCAATAATCAAATCCTTTTCAATGGGGGAGGGGGTAGTATTTATAGGGTACATTAGTTGTCAAGGCCAATAAAGGATTGCCATGCGTCCGAATGTCGTTGGGGAGCAATGAGTCCACTGGCGTATGTTAGCGCGGAGGGCAACTGGTGCTTTCTAGAATCCCTAGCATATTTTTCTTTCATTTGTCCATTAGTATGTACTCACCATCCTTAGCTAATCTCAGGAGTCCTCATCATTTGCCCGAGTATATGCTCCAGCCTATTGACATTATCTCCGAGATGGTTCCATTATGAGCCAACTTCACTTACCTGGCACAAAATAACTCAATCGGCCCAATCAGCCCAAAGACACCCTAAGCCATTTTTACTACATACAAATAGTCCTCCGATCTTGCGGGTGCAACATTCATTATGGTCAGAAGATGGAAAAAAATTCCAAAGTGCCTTCTACACTTCATATATCGATTCATTTCTTTTTCTGAAATATCACGTTATTCGAACCTTTAACATTGTCATCTTTCATGTGATGTCTCTCCTTTTTACACGTGTCCTTCAGAGATAAGGTGATGTTTTCCTGGGGGATTGCACTGACGTTCATATTTGAGCTACAATTCATCTCTTCTTATAGTTCCTGTATATATCAAACATATTTATCTAACACTTCCTACTTGCTTCTGTTTTGCCTTCTATCAGACCTTTTCTCAAAAAGAAAAAAAAAACTCTCTAGGATGCTCTTAACTACAATTTACCCCCTTAAATATTGCAGTCATGTCTCACTGTTCAAGTTCTCTTCTTCTTTCTTCAAATTTGAATGGTTCATCTAGTGACCAAGAAGATGGTGGGTTACCTTTAAACTCCACTATAGAGCAGACAGTGCCAATGATGTTTAATACCTCTAATGATTTCGAGGATTCTTCAAGAAAGGAAAGGATACCAGGATAATAAGGGGATTTCTCTTGTTTTTTTATTTTTCACACATCTACTCTATCCGTTCGACATATCGATGGCCCCTTAATTTCCATACTAAAATTCCTCATATCATGGAGAGGGTTACTACCCACATACCCAGTTTTATTTTCCTATACACTTTTCTATTTGTCTTGGGATTGGGTAATTTGATAGATGACAATTTAAACTCATTTGGTCCCACTTTCCAGTTAAGCTTGGGGCAGCTCAGTTCTTGCCTATAGAAGTCTGTTGCTTATGTCAGGATCCTAGCTAACTTATCTGGAATGTAGTTCACATTCACACACCTCATTTTGCTTTTTTCCTTCGAGGTTAACTCAAGAGAATTTAATAAAACTGGATCCCATGACCCATGCTCCATTCTAGGATACTTGAGTGACTCCCAGAAGTTTTGTGGTTAGTGCCACTGAAGAGTTTCCCAGAGTGACAATCACTTTTTCTTGGAATGTTGGCTTTAATTCCTCACCTCTTATTTCTTCAATTATTATTATTTAATGCTTGCTTCATTCTCCTAGACTTAGATCTTTCTAGTGGAGGCCACCATGGAATGTACTCTTTACTCTAACTGAGCCTTTCAAAGAATGGGTCTCGAGGATCTTGTCATTTGGTAGGACTAGAACTTGAATCACCTTATTTTCTCTTATCATAACTCGACCCGCTCTCCTAATATGCTCAGTCATAACTAGAGATTTTTCCTTCCTTTATCCTCTTTACTTTTATTTCACTCGTTCTTATATTTCTTTTCTTTCACTAGTCCTATTGAAATACCCTAGGTTTTGGTCCTTGGAAATATCCTGGGTTTTGAGCTTTCTGTAGATTATATAACTCATCATATGAGTAGTATGGTGTGGGTATAGTTCAGGTTACCCAACTCATAAGGTGTCTTGTGGGTGATGGTTAGTTTTCTGTTATGGGTATGACTTAGTGGGTACGGATCGTATGGTTTGGTGATGGGTCGTTGGGTTGATCCTTTACTTAATCTAAAACTTAGTAACTTAACTTGGCTTTGAGTATGAGTGGCTCACTAAGAGTCATGAGGATAGAGTACAAGTGGTATAGTCCAATTGTATATTGTGCAGTGTCCAACCCCTTTTAATTCTGTCTTAAGTATGACTAGACCATACGAGTCATATGATCTGGTCACGAGTTGGGAAAGTGAGTCATATGTTGGACAGAATATGGTGTCCAACTTTCTATTTTGGGTACGAATGGATAATACCAATGTATGATGTGGTGACGAGTTGGAGGGTCAACTAATACCCACCCACGGAAAGTTACACAATTTAAGTTGGGCGGTATTCTGGACATTTTCCATCTTAACCCCTTTTGACCCCACGACATAAAACACCTTTGGAGGATTTCTTAACCTATTATTTTCTATCAAATACTCTAAAAACTCTCTTAAATCTCTCTCAGGCTCTTGGTTCAAGAAAAGGCTAGGGTTTCTTCAAGGTGACCAATTTAGGCTCTTAAGGATGGTTTCTCTCCGTCTTCCTTGGTGTCTTATGCATGTTACTCCTCTCTCATTGTTAGTTCAACTAAAAACATGTTTTAATGAATGGTTTTTATGGTAATATTGTGGTATTGATTTGGTTTTGAAATATATGTTGGGGGTCTTGGTAGGATAATATTTTCCTATGTTTTTCTTATGGTTTTCATGTTATTATAGTGGTTTGAACATGTGGTTACATGAGAATGGCCAATTGATGCTTGGTTTTGGTTTTGGAAACTATATGCCCTCAATATGTGACCCGACCCGACCGAGGGCCTTGTCGTAATTGGCATCCCAAGTCTAACCAGGATCGGGGACCACCCTCTGCTACCCAACCTAACCACCATTAGAATACCTTGAGTCAGCTGAATACCAAACATATAACAAGATAGTGTTACAGCTCACTTGAAGACTTTGGGATAGGATCACAACCGTGATGGGCCCAATCGAGTCTAACCATACCAAACCAATCGTTCAACCATACATAACCAAAACAATACTGAAATAAGAGCTATAAACCAGGCCATAACCAAAAAAGTTCCAAAACATAATATAATTAATCCCAAAATGAAATATGATGGAACAACCAACAAAATTGTCAACCGATATCAGCCCCAATATCAAATATGATGGAACAACCCTAATACTGACACCAATACCGATCCTGCCCATTCCAACCTGTAGCAGTACTACAAAGCCTCTAACCAATAGAGTAAGAATATTCAGTTGGGACATGCCCCCAACCATAGCCAAAACCAATATCAAGAAACAAAATAAAAATTTTAAAAATATCCATAAAATGAAATGGAACCTTCTGGAAAGATGGAAGCTCACTACTTCAATCCAACAACTTTCCACGAGTCAATCACTATGTAGGAGAAGTAGAATGACCGGTTGCTATATAGAGCGGGTATACAGCCGCCCGAAGATGGATTAGCGAGTGATCTCTAGCATGAACTTAGTATAAGGACAAAATAATACCATTTATAAAACTAAGTAAAACCATTCATATGAACACAACCATACATATATATAACCATGCCGAGAAAGGGAATCGAGTTTAGTATGCCATTAAAATATTTACCTTAGCTGTGTATCTTTGCATCCTAAACCACTCATGGGCAATATAGGTTTATATCCCTTGCTGAAAGAGCCCCAGTGCGTAAACACGAACGACTAGGGAAGAAAAACTAGGATGCCTAGTACATACCCCAAATATAAAGTATGACATCATGCACACGGTCACCAAGACCAAACCTCACATCGACAAATATGACTTTTCATTTTTGGTCCCCTTGGGACCTCCTCCTTCCACAGCGTTACGACACACCCCTAATTAATACCATTTCCAAGCAACCAAAGAATCCATTAACCATTTATTAACCAAGACCATTAGTAGTGGTATCGTCATACCAACTATACTTGCAAGTTTTTTCCATAGCCAACCATATATAGTTTAAGGGATTTCATGTACAATTGATGATTTCTAATTAACCAAAACCATGGCCACCAAGGACTTTCAAATCCATTTAAAACTATTTAAATCATTCTTACCATTTAGGGTTTCATTATCAAGTTTAAACCATGCATAAGTTCCATTGAAAAACTAATATTATAATGAAAACATTATTAAAGACATTTTATCAAACACATTGGGGGCATAGTATTTCAAAACCAAAGTCCATTACCAAAGAACCATTCCCATGCAAAAACTTACCCAAAACAACCATTAATGAATATAAAAGCATAATTAAAACATGGGAAAATTATAACCAAACATTTATAACCAAAACCCCCAAATCATATTTAAAATCCCCAAATCATACAACAATAAAATCATGAAACCATTCAGAAGAACCATGCATTTAATTAGCACTAACAATGAGGGAAGAGAACATGCCTTAATTGACAAAACATATGGAGACAAACCACCAAAAAGATCCCTAAATTAGTTGTCTAGTTGAAATCCTAACTTTCTTCCCCAAAAGTGTTTGAGAGAATTATAGAGTGTTTAGGAAGAGTTTGTAAGTGTTAATTAATATAATAATAGGGTAAATAGCCTCCCAAGAGAGTTAGAAGTAATGGGACCTTATTAGGATAAGTGGAGAAATATCCTGAATACCTCCACTTAAGTTGCACAAATCCTACCACAGGGGTACGACTGACCCTCATGAGTCGTACCCTTCGATACGAGTGGTACCCACCACTCGTATCCTAAGCCTCAACCCTTGGACCCAACACTGTCCAGTATATGAATCATTCTAGCCATGATGTATTGACAGCATACGATCTGTACCCTTCACCCATATTCCTGGCAAGATAGAATAACAAAAGGTTTGGACACTGTCCACCATACGAGTCTTGGGTATGACTCATACCTTTGCTTACAGATCCTGGTGAGCCACTCATAATCAAAGCCAACTTAAGTTACCAAGTCTAAGGTTAAGTAAAGGATCCAAACGATCCGTATTCAACCATACAACTCGTACTACCAAGTTGTATCCATTTCAGTGACTAAAATCCATACCACCAACCAACACTGGTCAGCATAGTACTGGACCATACTATTTATACCACAACATACAACTCATACCCATGAGTCATATTAGGTTCACATACCAGAATTCCAGGAAATTTTCTAAGGTTCAAAAACTGGGTGTTACAAGTCTCCCCTAGTAGGAACATTCATCCCTAAATGATGGAGAAGGTAGGGATAACCACACGCACGAGTGATTTGTATTATCCAATATATTTTTAATCTTTAACAAAGTTTGAAAACAAAGAGGTAAAGATATTAATCTTTCCTTTAACAAACTTAGAAAATAAAGATATGTTGGAGCCACATATCATCCACATGAATCCCAAGAGCAGAAAATCGATATGGATACTTGGACTTCATGTCCTCCTCTGCTTCCCACGTAGCATCTTTCATCTTATAGTTCTACCAAAGAACCTTAACCAAAGCCACATCCTTTTTCCATAATTGATGAACCTGCCGATCCAAGATCTGTAGCTCTTTATAAGACAAAGAGTCTGAGAAACCCAACCTCTCCGAAGCCACAATCAAAGAAGGATCACCAAGACACTTCCTCAATATAGAGACATGAAATACTAGATGAACCAATATGAAGATAGAGGGTAACTCCAACTCATAAGAAATATTATCAATACTCCACACAATTTCATAACATCTAACATAATGAGAACTGAGATTTCCCTTCTTACCAAATCGCACTACTTCCTTCATGGGAGATACTTTGAGGAAAACCTCATCCCCAACCGCAAACTTTAAGTCTTTACGCCTAATATCTACATAGGACTTTTGGCAACTTTGGGTAGCCTTAAGCCTATCCTGAATCACCTTCACCTTATCCATAGCCTGGTAAACCAAGTAAGGACCAAACATATCTGCCTCTCTAAGCTAAAACCAACCAATAGGAGATCTACACCTCCTACCATACATTGCCTCTAAAGGAGCCATACAATACTAGAGTGATAGCTCTTATTGTAAGCAAACTCTACCAAAGGTAGATGCTCAAACCAACCGCCACCATAATCAATCACACAAGCCCCAGGCATATCCTTCAATATCTAAATAATTCTCTCTTCTTGCTTATCCATTTGTAGATGAAAAGCAGTGCTCAGACTCACCTTAGTCCCTAACTTTTTTTGAAAAGACTGCCATAAGTAAGACTTAAACTGCGTGCCACGATCATAAATAGTAGAAATAACTACCCCATGCAGCTTCACAATCTCCTGAAGATATAGCTTTACATAATCCTCCATAATAAAGGTAGTTTTCACTGGAAAATAGTGAGCAGACTTTGTCATCCTATACAGGATGACCCAAATTGAATCATATTGATTTCGATATTGAGGAGGACTAATAACGAAATCCATATTGATTACCTCTCATTTCCATTCGGGCAAAACAATCTCATGATACAACCCACCAGGTCTCATGAGCTCAACCTTAACTTGTTGACACACCAAGCACTTAGCCACAAAATCTTCCACATCTCTCTTCATACCATTCCACTAATACATCTCCTTGAGATCAAGATACATCTTCGTGGAATTGAGATGAACAACATAGCGCGACTCATGCGCCTTAGCTAAAATCCTTTATTGTAAACTGTCAACATCAGCAACACACAACCTTCCTTGGTACTGTAAAGTACCGCGACCACTAATATCAAACACTATTACCTTTTGCCTACAACCTTGATTTTCATTAAGATAAGATCCATCACTTGATTCTCCTTAATCTCCTCACCAAGAGATGACCGAGTCACTTTTTGTACCATTACATCTCCATCATTGGAGTCTAAGAGGCGAACTCCAATATTAGCTAAGTGGTGAATATCCTTTATTAATTCTCATTTTCCTTTCTCCACATGAGCCAAACTCACCATGGACAACCTTCTAAGAGAATCAGCAACCATATTAGCTTTACCTAAGTGATAGTAAAGACTCGTGTCATAGTCCTTGAGAAGCTCCAACCATCTCTTCTGCCTGAGATTGAGCTCCTTCTGAGTGAACACATACTGTAGACTCTTATAATTAGAAAAGATGTCCGCGTGTACACCATACGAATAATTCCACCATATTTTGAAAGCAAACATAACGACTAACAGCTTCAAATCATGAGTAGGATAGTTCTTCTCAAGTACCTTCAACTGCCCGAAAGCATAGACAATTACCTTTCCATGCTGCACTAACACACAATTAAGACCTACCTACGATGCATCATAATAGACCACAAACCCATCATTGAATTCTGGCAAAGTCAGAATAAGTTAGCTTATCTTTTAACTTCTCAAAACTCCTCTCACAAGTATTTGACCAAGAAAACTTAACTTTCTTCTGAGTCAACTTATTGACAAAAATCCTTCCACAAACCGCCTATAATACCAAGCCAAGCCTAAGAAGCAATAAATGTTGGTTGGAGTCCTGGGTCTAGGTAATCTTTTAACCACAACTACCATAATCCCCTCACTAGAAATAATATGAACAAGAAAAGTCACAACGTTCAACCAAAACTCATACTTGGAGAACTTGGCATACAACTGTTGTTTCTTTAAGGTATGCAATACCACATAGAGGTGATTTTCATGATCCACTTTACTTTTGGAATAAACCAGAATGTCATCAATAAACACAATGATAAAAATATTTAAAAACTGCCTGAAAACTCTGTTAATCAAATTCATAAATGTATCTGGGGCATTAGTCAATCCAAATGACATTACCAAAAATTCAAAGTGCCCCTATCGAGTATAAAAAGTCATCTTAGGGAAATCCTCCTTCCTAATCTTAAGCTGATGATACCCAGATCAAAGATCTATCTTAGAAAAAAACTTGACACCTTGCAACTGATCAAGTAGATCATCTATTCTTGGAAAAAAAATACTTGTTCTTGACCGTCACCTTATTCAACTGCCTGTAGTCAATGCATATCCAAAGGGAGCCATCCTTTTTGCGCACGAACAATACCGGTGCACACCATGGAGATATACTAGGACGAATAAACCCCTTATCTAGAAGATCTTTAATTTTCTCCTTAAGTTCCCTCAACTTATCCAGATTCATTCTATAAGGAGGAGTATATATTGGACAAGTGTCCGAAACCAAGTCAATACCAAACTCTATTTTCATAGTCGGAGGAACACCATGAAAATCATCTGAAAAGACCTTAGGAAACTCATTTACCATCGAGACTAACAGTAAAAAAGGACCTTTCGAGTTAGAATCTTTAACCCGGACCAAATGATAGAAACAACCATTAGAGATTAACCTCTAAGCTCTAAGATACGAAATAAACCTCCCCCTAGGAGCTAGAGAACCACCTTTTCACTCTACAACCGGTTCACTAGGGAACCTAAAGACAACCTTGTGGGTCCGACAATCCAAGGATGCATAATAAGAGTGTAACCAATCTATCCCCAGAATAATATCAAAATCCACCATATCAAGTTTAAACAAATCTACTAAAGTCTGCCTACCACCAAAAGATACCACACTTCCCTATAGACTCTCTTAGTAATAAACGAGTCACCTACTAGGGTGGAAATAGAAAAAGGATCTGAAATAACCTCACGATCAAAACTAATACATACAACCATAAATGAGGTCACATAAGAAAGAGTAGAACACAGATCAAGCAGACTATACACATCACAAGAAAAGAGTTGTAACATATCAGTAACAACATCAGGTGATGACTCGGAGTCTTGTCGGGATGCCAAAGCATACAACCTATTCTGGCCAACTCTAGAACCAAGAGTATTAACAGAATTAGACGTGGCAACTCCGGGTGTAGGAGCAAAAGGTGAAGCCAACGATACCTTATTTTCTCCCATAGCAACTTTATTAATCAAATAATCCTTGAGTCAATGACCTGTCTGACCACACTTGAAGTATTTATCCCTCCCTTCATTGCAATAACCCTAATAAGGACGACCACAGAATTGATACAGAGGGCATGTAGAAACTAATGGACCCTCACTCACCTGAGATTAGGCACTCTGTGCTCAGAAATTATCACTACCCTAGTGACGCCTATCACTCGATTTCTTCAGGTAAGGAGCACTAGCAGTAAAGAAGGATCCAAAACTCTTTGACTTCCTTTTTTACCATTTTCCACCATCCCAAACACCCTGAGACTGAGCACCTACCTAATAAAAAACCTACTTTTTATACCCTACCGATCTTTGAGCTTGGCTTGTTTTTTCTTCTTATTCTCTACCTATTGTATATGAATAGTCAACCTAGAAATATCTGTATCTTTAATCTACACGGCAGTTCTAGTTTCTAATATCAAATCCTGATTAAACCTAGAAGTAAACATTCTCATCCTTTCTCTCATGTCAGCCACCAAATTAGGAGTATACAATGACAACTGATGAAATTTTTAAGGCATATTCCTTAATAGACATTCTCCCTTTCTTAAGGTTCACAAAATCCTCCATCTTTGCTTCCCTTAGATCTTGAGAAAAGAAACAATCCAAAAAAGCTCCAGAAAAAGCATCCCATAAGGATGACTCCTCTACATATCTTCTATCCCTGTCCCACTCTTCGTATCATTGGTACGCAACATCCTTAAGTTGATAAGCTGCAAAGTTTACACCTTTAATATTAGTGGCTTGCATCACCCTGAATATCTTTTCTATCTCATACAAGAAACCCTAAGGATTCTTCTCTACCTTCATACTAGTAAAAGTAAGAGGATTCAGTTTCATAAACTGACCAACCCTTGTGGCCTCAGTAGATAGCCGGCCCGACACATCCTGCTCAGCCTGAGCAGTAACCAATTTAGCAATAGTATGGTGAATAGACTAGTGAAATTATACATTAGTCACCTCACCCTGAGGAGGACTAGTAGCAACTGAAGAAACTATAGAACTATCAGGGATAAAACCCTTAAATTGAAGATCAACTCCAGACGTAGGACGTATCCTATTAACATTGTCCCCAGATGGGACTGAAGAGTTTTTTTGTGTTCCAGATTATTAGGGCATGATCTAAAAAGTGAACATCCAAGGATTAGAGAAGAATTCCAGGCCTTAGACTCATAGCTTGAAAATAGAAAGTGAAACATTCCTAAATGCCTTATAGCCTCTCTCTTATGAGTGTCGCGTGCTACACACCTCTAAAAGAGACTCTACTCGACACAACTTTATGGACTTCCATTTGACCATGAACCTGACTATCTGATACCAACTAGACGTGACCCAAGCGAGGGCCTTGTTATAATAGGTATCCTAAGGTAGACCAGGACCAGGGACCACTCTCTACTACTTAACCCAACCACTATTAGCATACCTTGAGTTGGCTGAATACCAAAGATATAACAAGATAGTATAACAACTTACATAAAGTCTCTAGGATAGGATCACAACTGTGATAGACCCAATTGAGTCTAACTATACCAAACCAACCGTCTAACCATACATAACTAAACCAATACTGAAACAAAGGCTATAAACCATGCCATAAAAAATAAGTTCCAAATCACAATATGATTAATACCAAAATGGAATATGATAGAACAACCAACAATATCCTCAATCAATATTAGCCCCAATACCAATACCAATGCTAATGCTGACACCAATACCAATCCTGCCCATTCAAACCCATAAAAGTACCCCAAAGCCTCTAACTAAAAGTGTAAAAATATCTGGTTGGGACATGCCCCCAACCATAGACAAAATCAATATCCAAAAATAAACCAAAATGTGTAAGAATATCCATAACATGAAATAGTGCCTTTCCTAAAGAAGGAAGCTCACCACTTCAGTCCAACAGCTATCCTCGAGTCAATCACTATGTTGGAGAAGTAGAATAGCCGATTCCTGTATAGCATGGGTATACAACCACCTGAAGATGGGTTAAAGAGTGACGCTAGCATGAACTTAGGATAGGGATAAAATAATACAATTTATAATACCTACTAAAACCATCCATATGCACACAACCATAGATATATATAACTATGCTGGGAAAGGGAACTAGGTTTAGCATGCTATTAAAACCTTTACCTGGGTTGTGTAGCTTTGCAGTCCTAAACCACCCAAGAGCAATATGAGTTTATCTCCCCTACTGAAAGAGACCCAGTGCGTAAAGTCGCATGACCAGGGAAGAAAACCTAGGATGCCTAGTACATACCCCAAATATAAAGTGTGACATCATGCACATGGTTACCAAGACCCAACCTCATATCAACAAATATGATTTTTCAGTTTTGATCCCTATGGGACCTCCACCTTTCATAGTTTTGATACATACCAACCATTATTACCTAATTAAAATCATTTCCAAGCAACCAACCAATCCATTAACCATTTATTAACCAAGGCCATTAGTAGTGGTATTATCACACCGATTATACTTGTAAGTTTTTTCCATAGCCAACCATATATAGTTTAAGGGATTCCATGTACCATTCATGATTTTAAATTAACCTAAACCATGGTCGCCAAGGCCTTTCCAATCCATTTAAACCATTCATACCATTTAGGGTTCCATTACCAAGTTTAAACCATGCATAAGTTCCACTGAAAAACCAATATTATAATAAAAACATTGTTAAAGGCATTTTATCAAACACATTGGGGGCATAGTATTTCCAAAACCAAAGTCCATTACCAAAGAACTATTCCCATGCAACCACTTATCAAAAACCACCATTAATGCATATAAAAGCATATTTAAAACATGGGAAAAATATAACCAAGTATTTATAACGAAAACCCCTAAATCATATTTAAAAACCCAAAATTATACAATAATGAAATCTTGAAACCATTCATAAAAACATACCTTTAATTGGGACTAAAAATTATTTAAGAGAACATGCCTTAATTGACAAAGTAGACAGAGAAAAACCACTAACAAGATCCTCAATTTAGTCCTTTAGTTAAAATCTTAGTTTTTTTGCCTAAAACTTTTAAGAAAATTATAGAGTGTTTAGAAAGAGTTTCTAAGTGTCAATGAATAGAATAATAGGGTAAATAGCCTCCCAAGAGAGTTAGAAGTTGTGAGACCTTATTAGGATAAGTGGAGAAATATCCAGAATACCTCTACTTAAGTTTCACAAAATCCCATCACAGGGGTATGTATGTACCTCACGAGTCATACCCTACAATACTAGTGGTACCAACCACTCGTATACTAAGACTTAACCATTGGACTCAACACTATCTAGTGTATAACTCCTCCTGCCCAAGTCATATTGACAACATATAATCTATACCCTTTACCTATATCTCTGTCAAGATAGAATCATAGAAGGTTTGAACACTATCACCATACGAGTCCTGGGTATGACTCGTACCCTGGGTTACGAATCTTAGTGAGCCGCTTATACTTAAATCCAACTTAAGTTACCAATTCTAAGGTTAAGTAAAGGAACCAAATGATCTGTATCCAACCATGCGACTCGTAATACCAATTCATACCTATTTTAGTGACAAAAAATTTATCCCACCAACCAACACTAGTCAGCATATAACTGGACTATATCATTCATACCCTAGAATACGGCTCGTACCCATGAGTTGTACTAGGCCCAGAGATTAAAATTCCAGGAAATTTTCTAAGGACCAGAAACCAGGGTGTTTCAATATGTTTGATAAAATGCCAATGAGAATGATTTTTTCACGTAGTTTGACTTTTATTGAAATCTTTGCATTTCATATTATGGTAATGGGACTTAAATTGGTTTTGTTAGTTATAAAGGATTTTGGAAATGCCTAGGTGGCTATGGTTTTGGTTTAATTAGAAATCATGCGGGGTACATAGGAATGCCCTAAGTGTTGGCTAGTGGCATTACTTGCAAACTATAGTCGGTATGACGATACCACTTTATAATGCCTTGTTAATTAAATTTTGAAATTGCTGGTTTAATTATGTTCTAAATATTTTAATTTGGCAATAATGGTGGGCTATGATATCTAACCATGAAGGCGTGAGTCAGATAGGCAGATAATGGAAACTAATGTTTATCAACATGAGGGTTGGTCATAGTGATCATATACTTGTGGGGTACACGATAATCCCCTAAGTTTATACTCGTATATATGTATCAAGGAGGGCAAAGGGTACATGAGAATCCCCAGCCCCTATGATATCTTTAGTTCATGCGGTTACATGCACTAGGGCCCGTTCAGGGGGTAACACTGGACCCATATAGCCTGTGGGTAGTTTTAGGATGGTCAGGATACACAACCCAGGTTAAAGTTTGTAAATGTATGTCCGATTCCCTTTTCCAACATAGTATATATTTATATATGTATGTATTTCCATATGGTTATTTACTTTGGTTTTGGATAATGCCATTATTTTAACCTTATATTTGAGTACATACTAGCGTTCATTACCCTAACCATCTTTTGGCACTGTATCTCCATGCAATGTAGGAATCGATCCTACTATCAAACCTCATGCTCAGTGACTTGATGATTTGGGGATAACTTAAGTCAGAATGAAGTGGTGAGCTTCTATTATTTAAAAGGCCCATTTCTTGTTATAGTTTATCTTATGACTTTACTATTATTTTGACATTGGTTTTTGATAATGGTCGAGGGGATGTCCCGACTTGATAATCTTTGATATATTTAAAGGCTTTGTATGGACAACTGTGGACTTAGGCGTATTATAGTTTATTTGGTTTGGTTTGGACGGTATGACTTAGTTAGGTTGGTCTAGATTTCAGACTTATCCCAAAAGTTGTTGAATTCTAAATACTGTATCTTGTTATATGTTTAGAATTTATCCGACAGAGGTTGTATATTGGTTGGTTAGATTGGGTATAACGGGTGGTCTCCAGTCTGAGTTGAAGTTGAGATCCTCGACATGACTAGGCCCTAGTTTGGGTTATGTCTAAATTGTATTAGAGCCTTGATTTTGGTTTCATAGGGTATCCATAAAGCCGTGTCGAGTAGAGTCTCTTTTATGAGCGTGTAGCGTGCCACACTTATAAGGGAGAGGCTACGAGACATTTAGAAACATTTCTTTGTTCACCTTTCTAATTATGCCCCTTTAATGATTTGAAGCTTGTGGAAACTCACCGACCCCACTCAAGGATAACATGGATGGATCTCATCTAACTCATGGGGTAAAAAATTGATCAAGGGTCACCGTTTCCAATTTTACCTATAGAGTTTTGCTGGTCTCTACTGACTCTACTAAAAAAAGTAATACTCATGCTCAGTCACCTTAAGGAGATGTTACCAATTCCGAGCTTCGATGGTCCATTTATCTATTGACCCAGATAGTGGTATCTCTATTATGTCAATTTGGTCCTGTTGGCATAATAAGGAATAAGTCAAAGATGAGAAACAGGCAGACCAAAATATCCCAGTATTTAGATTGAGGAAAGGGTTAGAGAAATAGTAGTAGAGGCAGTGAAGAGTGGTCTCAGCAAGGGAATTCAAGGAGTTCCCATATGGTTGTCAGTGTCCCTTGTCCTTAATCTTCTGGTGAATATTATTTTTTGGTTAGTTGAGCTCAGTCAGCCCTACCTTATCCTCCCTGCTATTTTATGGTTGGTTACACTATGATTATTTCTATTATGGGAGGAATCAGTGTTTTAGTTATGGTCAGTTGGGTCACATGTAGTGGGAGTATCCTACAAGGATTGCCACTAGGTTAAATAGGATACCAACTACCACTTTTTTAGCTCTTGCACTAACAAGTGTTGCTTCTGGCTTCGGTATTGGTCGGGACCATCTCAATGCTCTTACTATTCGTCGGGAGTCTGAGGCATCTTATGATGTCATTACTGGCATGTTGAAAATCTTTTCTCATAATGTATACTATTTACTTAATCCAGGGTCTACTCTTTTTTATGTGACCCTCTTTGTCATTGTGCATTTTGGCTTTGGTGTCGAGTTTATTCTAGAACCTTTTCTATTTCTTCCCTGATGGGTGACTCTTTAGTGGCTAGAAGAGTCTATAGGGGTTGTGTGGTAAAAAAACTTTAGTAGATTTATTTGAATTAGACATAGTTGATTTTGATGTCATATTGGGGATGAGTTGGTTGTACTCGTGCTATGCATCTCTAGACTGTTGGACTTGTAAAATTGTGTTTAAATTTCCTAATGAGCTGACTATTGAGAGAAAGTGTGGTTACCTAGCTCCTAAGAGAAGGTTTATATCATATCTTATATCTCGAAGATTAATCTCCAAGGGGTGTCTCTACCATTTGATCTGATTTAAAGATCCAACTCGGAGGATCCTTCTTTGTATTCTATCTTGGTGATGAATGAACTTTCTAAGGTCTCCCCTGATGACCTTTTTGGTGTCCCGATAGGGAGATTATGTTTGGATTGATCTTGTTCCAGACGCTCTTACTATTTCTATTCACTCCTTATAGAATGACTCCAGTTGAGTTGAGAAAGCATAAGGAACAGTAGAAGTATCTTTTAAAAAGGGTTTTTCTGCTTTAATGTTTATCTATGAGGTGATTCTATTATTTTGTGCATAAGGGGAATATTTTTTGGGGTATGTATAGGTTATATCAATGGGTGAATAAGGAATTTAGGGTGACTTCTTTGTGGGGTGGACCATATATGTATACATTACATGGGAAAGTTTGTTAGTGGTACGTGATGGTTGATAGACACTAAGTTTAAACCCTAGATATTAATTTGGTGAAAGAAGTATGTTAGCTCGAGGGTAGCAAGACGAGAGTTGTGGGGGGTAGATTGGTAGGCTTGGTGGGGTATGAGGAAGAGATGAGATTGATGACTCATGAGATATAAGAGTGAAGAGGTTGTGACATATAGGTCAGAGATTTAGGTTGAGCTAATGGATTAGGGGATAAGTCATTGAATGGGGTAGGGAATGAAGATTGTAATACTATGTTGAACTCTAGGTAGCATTCGGATAGATGAGGTTTTTAAGTATAAGAGATCCGAGTATCCCTAGTGCATGTCCATGGTGATACCCCTTAGGGAGGAGTGTTGTGTTTAAAGTGTAGTAAGGTGAAGATTGAGGGCTAATCTTAAATTTTCTCCTAGCAGTGGATTTTAAGGCAAATGTCAGGGTGGGTTTACTCCTATTCTAGTGATTCCCTCCTATTTTTGTTAAGAGGACACTCTACTAGTGTTGTATGTATTATAATAGTGCTTATGCCTAAGGTTTACATTTTGCATGCCACATATGTCCATACTCCATCCCCTGAACTAAAGGAAATAATGGTGCTAAGAAATTCGAATTTCTAAGTGTTCAAGCTTTATGTCATTACACTCATGACCCATACATTCATGTCTTACATTATGCCTAAATCCAAGAAAAATAGTTTGAAGTCAAAATCCTCGCCTTGCCCCTCGAATATGAATCTTGGCTTTATGTTATATTACCCATGATATATGTAGTCGTGTTTCTTTCGGTGCCCAGTCCTAAGGACTTGTGCTATGGTGTGTTAATGTTAGAAAGATCCTTAATTTATAACCTAGGTGGTTGCTATAAAGTACCTCATGCCTATTGTATCGTGTCTTATTTCGCAGGTCTCACCTCGAGTAGTGTAATAAATAGGAGTTGTAATTGGGAAATAAACCCCCCTCATTCTTAATGTTGTACTTTAGTTCCTTAATGACCCTTCTTATGTTATGGTGGTAGTGGCGGTGGAAGCATAATTATGTTTTGGACGAGGGAGTTGATATTCTTGGTTGTGAAATTTTGGGGGTGACTATTAGAGCTAAGGTTAGAAAAATAGATGGAAGAATAAGATGAGCTTTGTCCTATGAAGTAGTGAAGTAGAGGAGGTGCAGTGAAAACCATTATGATAGTAATTGAAATTCTAGCTCTTAGGCGGGAGATCCATAAGCGGGCATAGAAAAGCAGGCTGGAATGTTGGGTTGATAAGTACCCAACCATTGTGTTATGCAGCTATAGCTCCTTGATTAAGACCTGAGGTTTTATAATTATAGTAATAGGTGAGTAGTATTATAGGGGTGGTGCAAAGTATAAGGTCCCATGGCTCCCACTAGCAATTTAACTCTCAGATAGTCTTTAGCATAGGATGGATGTGCGGTTAAACTCAGGTCCTTTAGTTATGTGTTCGTGAAGGAAATTGGGAGGTTGAGATGGAGGAGTATTGTCTTCATCATGAAATCTTGGTGAGAGTGTGGTCTTATTTAAGAAATATTAGATGCATTGGTTGCTTAGGAAGGATCTCTATGAGGAGATGAAGGGGACATGATGTCTAACTGCTCATTCTTACTCTTCATTTTTGATAAGCATTCTTAAAGTGTTTATGTATTCTCAACATCTTTGTTTTATGTTTTTGTTAAAGGTAGATTGCGGAATTTATTTTCTATCTTAAAGGTAAGAGTAGAGACATTTAGGGGTCTAATTGTGCTTGTACTGCCTTGTTCCATCATTCGAGGATGAATGATCCAAGTAGGGGAGAGTTGAAACACCCTGGGTTTTGGCCCTTGAAAATTTGCTGAGTCTTGAACCTTCTGATCATCATACAACTTACACCATGATTCGTATGGTTTGGGTATAGGTCTAGGATCCTAGTCGTATATTGGTCAGTGTTATATTGTCTAAGTTCTGTTCTTAGTATGAGAAGATATTATATAAGTCATATGTATATGATACGAGAAGTAGGGTCCAAACTGTATATTGCTCAGTGTCTAGCCTAGATGTTTCTGATTAGGGTATGACTTGAAGGGTACTAATCATATGATAATGGTACGAGTTAGGTGAGGGAGTCTTATATTGGACATAATGTGGTGTCTAACTTTCTAATCAAGGTACCACTTGTAAGATGTGGGTACGAGTAAAGGGATCCAACCGTTCCCTCTTACTTAATGGTTTTTATGGCATAATTGTGATATTATTTTGGATTTTGAAATAGATGTTGGGGGTTTTTGTTACTAATGGTTGGATAATGTTTTACTATGTTTTATTTATGGGTTTTTAAAGTTATAATATTGGTTTGAACATGTGGTTGCATGGGAATGATTAATTAGTTCTTGGTTTTCGTTTTGGAAACTATATGCGCTCAATATGTTTGTTAAAATGCCAACGAGAATGTTTTTGTCTCATAGTTTGACTTTTATTGAAAACCTTGCATTTCATAATATGAAAATGTAACATAAATTTGTTTGATTTAATTAAATGATTTGGAAAGGCATTGGTGGCAATGTTTATGATTGATTGGAAATCCTATGGGGCACATGGGAATCCCCTAAGTGTTGACTAATGACATTACTTGCAAGCTATGGTCTGTATGACGATACCACTTCATAATCCCTTGGTAATTACTCTTAAAATTTGTGGTTGAGTTATGTGTTAAAGGTTTTAATAGACAATAATGGCGGTTTGTGATAGGTGACCGTGAAGGTGTGATTCTGATGGATGGACACTGGAAACTCATGTTGGCCGACATGAGGTTTGGTCATGGTGACCATATGCTTGTGGGATACACGAGAATTCCCTAAGTTATAATTATATATATGTATCATGGAGGGCAAAGGGTACATGAGAATCCCCAACCCCTATGATATCTCCGGTTTGTGAGGCTACAGCTCTGGGGCCCATTCAGGGGGTAATACTGGACACATATAACCCATGAGTGGTTTTAGAAAGGTCAAGCTACACCAACCTAGGTTAAAGTTTTAAATACATGCTAAACCCGATTCCCTTTCCTAACATGATATATATGTGTGTACGCATCTGATTGTATATTGTTATTTACTTTGATTTTAAATAATGGCATTATTTTATGCTTACTCCTGAGTACATGCTAGTGTTAATCCGCTAACCCATCTTTGGGAGCTGTATCCCCATACGATGCAGGAATCGGCCATACTATCACACCTCCTACTCTATGACTTAGTGATTTAGGGACAAATTGAGTCAGACTGAAGTGGAGAGCATCCATTCTTCGGAAGGCCCATTTTATGTTATAGTTTATCTTGTGCCTTTACTATTTATTTGACATTGGATTTTGTGTATAGTCGGGGGCTTGTACAAACTATATATTCTTTGATATGGTTTAGAGAATTTTATGGACAACTGTTGACTTGGACGTATTATGATTTGCTTAGTTTTGTTTGGGCGGTATAACTTGGTTGGGTTGTCTCGATTTTAGACTTATCCCAAAGTCATTGAATTATAAATACCCTATCTTGTTATATGTTAGAAATTTATCTAACACGGGTTGTATATTGGTTGGTTGGATTGGGTATAGAGGGTGGTCTCTAGTTCGGGTTAGACTTGAGATGCCTGACATGACTAGGCCCTGGTTTGGGTCGTGTCAGGTTTGGTAATGGGTCATTAGGTTGATACTTTACTTAATTTGAAACTTAGTGACTTAACTTGGCTCTGAGTACGAGTAGCTCACTAAGAGTCGTGAGGATAGGGTACGAGTAGTATAGTTTAGATGTATGTTGTGTAGTGTCCAACCCCTTTTGATTCTATCTTAGGTATGACTGGACCATACGAGTCGTCTAGTCTGGTCACGAGTTAGGCAATGAGTCATATGTTGGACAAAATAGGGTTTCTAACTTTTTATTGTAGGTACGATTGGATAGTACCAGTCGTATGATATGGGGATGAGTTGGAGGGTCAAATCATACCCATCTGTGGGAATTTTTATAGTTTAAGTTAGGGGTATTCTGGATATTTTCCCTCTTAACCCCTTTTAACCCCACTACATAAAATACCTTTGGAGGCTTCCTTAACCAATTATTTTCAATCAAACACTCTCAAAACACTCTTAAATCTCTCTTAATCTCCTGGTTCATGAAAACACTAGGGTTTCTTCAAGGTAAACAATTAAGGCTCTAAAGAGTGGTTCTCTCTATCTTTCTTGGTTTCTAAGGCATGTTACTCCTCTCTTATTGTTATTTAAACTAAAAGTATATTTTAATGAATGGTTTTTATAGTAATATTGTGGTATTGATTTGGTTTTGAAATATATATTGGGGGTCTTGGTTGGATAATGTTTTCCAATGTTTTTCAAATGGTTTTCATGTTATAATGGTGGTTTAAACATGTGGTTGCATAGGAATGGTCAATTGATGCTTGATTTTGGTTTTGGAAACTATATGCCCTCAACATGTTTGATAAAATGCCAATGAGAATGATTTTGTCACAAAGTTTGACTTTTATTGAAATCTTTACATTGCATAGTATGGTAATGGAACTTAAATTAGTTTTGTTGGTTTTAAATGATTTTGAAAAGGCCTTGGTGGCTATGGTTTTGGTTTACTTGGAAATTATGTGGGGTACATAGGAATCCCCTAACTGTTGGCTAGTGACATTGTTCGCAAGCTATAGTCGGTATGGTGATACCACTTCATAATTCCTTGGTAATTAAATTCTGGAATTGGTGGTTTGATTATGTGCTAAATGTTTTAATTGGGTAATATAGTGGGTTGTGATTGTTAACGTGAAGGTTTGAGTCTGATAGACGGACACTGGAACTCATGTTTGCCGACATGAGGGTTAGTCATGGTACCATATTCTTGTGGGGTACATGAGAATCCCCTAAGTTTATACTCGTATATATATTCATGAAGGGCGAAGAGGAATCTCCAACCCCTATGATATCTCTAGTTCATGGGGTACCACTGGACCCATATAGCCTGTGGGTAGTTTTAGGACGGTCAAGCTACACAACCCAATTTAAAATTTTTAAATGTATGCTAAACCCGGTTCCCTTTTCCGGCATGGTATATATGTATATATGTATGTGTTTGCATATGGTTCTTTACTTTGGTTTTTAATAATGACATTATTTTATTCTTATTCCTTAGTACATGCTACCATTTGTTACGCTAACCATCTTTGGTTGTTGTATCCCCACGCGATGCAACAATTGATCATACTACTCCTTCTGCTTAGTGACTTGAATTTGTGGACAACTTAGAGTCAAATTGAATTGGTGAGATTCTATACTCCGAAGGACTCCATTTCATGATATGGACTTCATTACTTTGTTTTTATTTGTTGGACTTTGGTTTTGACTATGGTCGGGGGCATGTCCCGACTAGATGTTTCTTGTTTTTGGTTGGAGGCTTTGTGTGACTACCATGGGTATGGGCGGTGTCAGTATTGGTGTCAGCCTTGGTATTGGTATTGGGGTTGACACCAGTTGGATATTTGGTTGGTCATTATTTATCTTGTTATATATTTGGAATTCACTTGACATAAGTTGTAAGGCAGTGATGGTTAGGTATTAGGGGTGGTCTCCGATCTTGGCTGGATTTGAGGCACCCGACACGACTAGGATCTGGTTCGGGTCATGTCACCTAAATTGAAAGAAGATCTGATTGTGTTCTTATCTATTGTTTAAATTCTCCCACACTTGATGGACCCCCATTCTGTACCCGCGCCTCAACCCACGGAGGCAATCCTGATCACCCGAGCGACTACTATTGTAATGAAGTGGGTTTGGGACCTAACCAGAGCCCTTACCCTTGAAAGGGAAATGATCAACCACAGAGTGGTAATGATAGATGACTCTGATGAGGTAGATTATGAACCTCCCAATATTCAGAGGGACGATCCGTGCTAAGGGCTTTTTAGTTCATCCTAACAATGCATCTGCTATTGGTTCTGACATAGTTTAGGGCCATACTCAATTTTTCATGGAGCCTCAGATAAGTAGCCCTTCAAGCCTAGGAACCTCTACTTTCATAAACGACCCATACATGTTTACCGATCATTTTTCAGCTCCAACGAGTGAGCCATCAACATCTCAAAAAGTTTGTTTGCATATTCCCTCAGATGTGAATTTCTTGTCTAGGTCGACCCAAGTAGCCAATTATTGGTCATTCCTGGTGATCAGAGAAATCGAGAGTGTCCATGCCTTAGCGCCAGTAAACAAACTTCTCTTCGTTAGTTTTATTTAACAATTGTCCCTTCTTACATTGTTCCACATTTTTCTGCATTCTAGGACAACTTCTTGGCTATGTATAACCTGCAGTTTTGGCAAAAAGAACGGAGAACTCTAGAGACATGTTGTACCGCGCTAGAAGAAGATTTGAGGCCTACTACATGACCAACCCTAGTTGGTTGAGTCCCTTTCACATTGTAATTTTGAAGTTGATGCCCTCAAGCTATAGATTGAAGATGTTAAACAAGAGAGAGAAACCTTTCAGAAGATGCCCAGTAAAGGCTTTTCAGCATTGAGAGGTTGGAGCCGGAGCGTGCAGTACATTCTGGATGATTGGTGGCTACTTCACTGATAGGGCGATCTTCTTTGGAACTCTAAGTCTCCTCTCCTAATCCTTTAAATGAGGATGGTTTGTTGCATCCGATCAAGGTGATGGATTATTTTAAGCTGTATTGGCTTTGGGAGAAGATTTGGTTGCTCATGACTGCTAGCTCAAATGGCAGGATCCTTTCGATTAATGGGCATCTCGTATCCTCCTTGCAAGATAGTACTCATTTGAAAGCTACCTTTTCTAAAAGCCATGACCTACTTCCCTACGAGCAAAATGCAAAAAAAAACTAGAAAAAAAGACAAAGCTAAAAATCCACACAGTTGCTCTGGCCCCAATGCGGGCGCTAAATTATTTACCATCTTTTTGTACAGTTGAATTTACTCATGTGTCAAGAGCACGTGTTAAGATCTTAGCTTTGGATTTAGTAATAAATATTTGTAGAATATTAAATAACATAACAAGAGATCAAAATGAACTAAACAGGCAGATTATGAGCAAATCTTATTGCGTGGGTCGAGTGTTAAATTGTATTTTCCAAGAGTAAGAATGTGACCAAGCTCGAGGATCACAACGAGAAAAAAGTAAACAAGTAAAGAAAAATGCTAATGCTTAAGGAGCAAGCTAAAATTATTTTATTGCTTCTAAGCAAAAATGAGATCCTTTACAATAGAGGAGAAAATATCTATTTATAGGGTGCAAATTTTTCGCATTGGTAATAAAGGGATTACCACCCTTCCTGATGTCGTTGGGAGCATCCAGTCTACTAGTATGTGTTAGACGCGTCTCTGTTATGGGAAAATGGTGGTTTGTGAAATTCCTGACACATTATCCTTCCGTTTGTCTGTTAGTATGCAGTCACCATCTTTGGACAGTCTCGGGCACCTTCACCCTTTGCCCGAGTGCAAGCTCTAGCGTATTGACATCGTCCGCGAGATGATGTCATTATGGGCTGACTTCGTTCCCTTGGTCCAAAATGACTCAATCGGCCCAATTGGCCCAAACACACGCTAAGTCATTTTTACTCCATATAATATATAATTTAGACAAATATTACCTGACTCGAAAGTGATAGTGGGAGGTGAAATTAATGTGGATTACCGGTTATGAAATTTGTTTAGTCATTTATTTGATCTTGAAGAACGTTTTTCTTCTTAGAAAAGTGTGTTTTTTCAAATAGTCTAACCAATCAAAATATTTTGAGAAAAATATCTTCTTCCATTCTAAATACATCTTTGTCCATATTTTTTTAATCTTTTATACTTTGGATACCCTTAACAAAATACAATTAACATTTTTAATTATAAAAGTATTTATCTAAGATACTTTTTGTTCTTGCTTCACTTAACTAAAACTCCATTATTGTGAACAGTAAAGGTGATGTAAAAAATAATTACAGTAATAAATACTTCATAATTTTCTTAAAAATATCATCTACTTTGAAACAGATTAATTTTTCTAAAGCAATATTACTTAGGGTGGAAATGAATGTTTCCTTAAGCACATATAATAAACTATTTTTCCTTTATTGGGGTCATGTTTCAGAAATTATATAGGTCAAAAGAAAGCGTCCTATTAAACAGAGACAGTCAATTAGTCATCACTGAGCTACCTGCCTATGGACCCTGTCTGGAACCTAGCTACACTGATACAACAATGCGAATGACAAATGTTAATGAATGAAATATTTTACACTTGTGAGGTATGCCAAGTCATATGTATGTTACTTGAACATTATACGGTGGGAACCACCGCATCATCTCACACGAGAGGCGGAGTCAGAATTTCAAGTAAGGGGATTCAATATTAAAAGAAAACTATGTTGAAGAAGGTTCAACACCTACTATAACCACATAAAAAATAATATTAATTATGTGAAAGGCAGATTCTATAGAGTTGCAGTCCGACCGACTATGTTATATGGAGTGGAGTGTTGGCCATTTAGAATTCTCATATCCAAAAGTTAAAGGTGCAGAATTGAGGATGCTGCGTTGGATGTATGATTTTACAAGGACTGGCAGGATTAGGAATGAGAGTATTCGGGAGAAAGTGGGAGTGGTATTGGTGGAGGATAAATTGTGGAAAGTTAGGTTGAAATGGTTTGGTCATGTGATGAGGAGAGGAACGGATGCCCCGGTTCATAGGTATGAGAGGTTGGCCTAGGAAGGTTTCAAGTGGGGTAGGGGTAGACCGAAGAAATACTGGAGGGAAGTGATTAAATATGACATGGACCAGTTACAGCTGACTGAGGACATGACCCAGGATAGGAAGGTATGGAGGAAAAACATTAGGATGGAGGGCTAAGGTGTGTGGTTGAGTCGTAGGCAGTAGGTAGGAGGGCTTTGGTGTCCTTGTTTGGCAGTGATCAATATTTTTGGTGGATGTCATACCTTTGTTATTTTATCATGTTCCATGCATTTTTTTCTGTATATACTGTCCTTTGTCTTGAGCCGGGGGTCTATCGGAAACAGCCTCTCTACTTCTTTAGAGGTAGTGGTATGGACTGCGTACACTCTACCCTCCCCAGACCCCATGATATGGAAATATATTGGATTTGTTATTGTTGTTGTTGTTGTATAAATAGTATATTTTTTCGTTGAAGGGGGTTCGAACGAACCCCCTAAAGAGTACTGGCTCTGCCTCTACTCATACCACATCTTTTATTTTTCTACTCATTTTTTTTTTCAAACTTTTTTGGTTTTTATCAATTTTGAAATTAATTATAGTGTGTTCAGGTTAAAGTTCTTTAGGATCCTTTTGGCCATAAAAAAAATGGAGTTTTTGAAAAAACAAATCCTGGCAAAAATTATTTGAACATACAATTTGTTATTTTTTTGACAAAAATGATTGACAAAAAGCACAAGTTTCCCAAACATTTAAAAAAAAAAAGTTTTTTTTGGGGACAATTCTAAGTTTTGGACATTTTAAAAAATTTAAAATCCATGTCAAATTCTTATATTTTGTAAGATAATCCAGTAATTGTTGTCACTTGGAGAATTAGTGAAAATGTGTGCATTTATGTATATAGGTCAAGTCATTAGTGGTTGGACCTTATAATATGTTGTTACGACGGAACATGTTCATTACAAAATTGGAGCACGTTCATTATAAAATAATAGTACAAATTTAAAAATATTTTAAATAATTTTTAGCACATATGAGTATAAATCATATTTTATTTTTTTCTTAAAAAAATGAAATATGTTTCTTAATAACTATGATCAAACACATGATGAAACTTCATCTACAAATAATTTGTTAAAAATATTAAAGAATCTACGCTAGCGTTAAATGTTCCCTAGCTTGATTGTGGAATCTTTCATTACCATCAAATTTCCTACTATTCATCTTTCTTTCTTTTTTTTTTTTCGAATAATGAAAATAAAAAAATGTTGAAGAAAATATATGATAAAATTGATACAAAATGGAGGCAAGATACTAAACTTAATTAATAAAAGATAGAGCTAACAGTGATGAAAGGTAATGAGAAAATAATAATGATAACACTTTTTTTTTATTTATTCAATTTGTGTTGTTTCTTGATATCATTCTACTACATGAAAGAGGTCTATATATAAACCAATAACTTGTCTACTACTTTTGCTATTGAGGCAGTGGAAGTCAAGCTATTGACTTGTCCATTACTCATGCAACAATACAGGTAAAATGTTTGGCCACCAAGAAAAATGTTTGCATGGACATATATTTTACATATTATATAACAATTCTTCTTGGATGTTGATGTAAGACAAAATCTAGTGAATACATATTTTCATGCTGCCTCATTATAAATCTTATGAGAAAAAAATAGTGGGACAAAACGTAGTAAGTGTAATGACCCTTCAGGTCATTTTTTGTTTTTCCATGCATTTTTATCATTTAAAGCTTTTTTATAACTGCCCCAAGTCATTTATGACTTGTTGGAGTTGACAGTTCACTACTTAAAAAAGGGATAAAAAGAGACCTCATGAGGCCTCTTTTTAAAAAGAGACCTCATGAGGCCTCTTTTCTTTAAAAAGAGACTTCAAAAGCGACCTCGACGGTAGGTCTAGGAGACCTCATGAGGTCACCAGAAAGCGACCTCACGAGGTCACTAAGTAATTTTTCAAAATTCCTAGAAAGAAACCTGATGCGATCTCTAAATTTTTTTTTTTTATTATTATTTTTATAAAGGAGACCTCACAAGGTCGCTATTTGATTTATTTATTTTTAATTAAAAGAGACCCCATGAGGTTCTTATTATTTTTTAATATTTTATTAAAAAATAAAATGACCTCTTGAGTTCTCTTATTTGAATTATTTGAACAAAAAATTGCAGAATAGAGACCACATGAGTCTCACTTTGTTAATAACCTGGAAAATGAAAATGCCAAAAAGAGATCTCATGAGTTTTTTTTTCTACCAAAAAAATTAGTGATAAATAACAGCTTTTACAGATGTCTACCTATCATTTTGATCACATTCAATAATATATACACAATTTAATTAGTGAATTAAATCAATAGTATATAATTTAGTCATCTAAAGCAACACTAAACTTTAACAATGTGACGGTGAGTTTTCCATGTGATCATCGTCATCCTCATCATTATTGTGCTCCTCTATCATACCTTTATGTTGACCATCTGTGTGGGTTTTCTTCCTTGTGTGTGTAGTATTGAATGCCTTAGTCTGAGTTATCGGTTTTCCAAGTTTCTTTTCCTGCTAATGAAACTAATTTAGTTATTAAATAAGGATAATTAAATAAAAATATTTTGGATAGTTCATCAAGAATAATACTATTGAAAGATTAGTTGGCAGAATTACACTAAGGATAGTTGATCATTAAATTACAGCTACAACACATAATTATAAGAAAACACAAAACTTAGAGAATTTACATACAAACAAAACTGAACTCCCAATTTCAGTCAAGTACCTAATTCTTACCCTTATCATCTTTCATAGCTTTTTATCTATAACTATTATGAATTTATTATACTCTTTATATTCCATTCACATTACTCCCTTTCACAAATACAAAATAATTTAAATCAACACCAATATGGTTTTCATTCACATCACCATATTTTTCATCCATAAATGTATCAAATTTCACTGAGAAACTTCATTTTCTACCACCCATAACCTAAACTATTCAATAGGTACCATCGCAAAACAAAATACATCTCCATTTTCTCTTGACAATGAAAACAAAAAATACATTGAAAAAGACACCATTTTACTTGGATTTCTTTCGAGAAACTTAATGGCCTTATTGTTAAAGATTCTTCCAGCATTAAAACCTATTTAATCACTTATTTGCATACTATTTTAACAACCTTAGCATCATCATAAAGAGAAAGCCGAGACTTTAAGTTTGAAACTTTACCAAAGTTCTCAAAATCAAATGACAATCATTGTTATTCCTCATACTGGATAGTTCTAAAGTAAAAAAGATATATAGTAGTATGAAGTACCTGAAAGTCAAAAATGTATTCATTCTTGATCTTGATTTGTCTTGAGCTAGAGAAGCTGTAACTTAGAATTTTACGTTGAATTTTAGTAGATTAGTATACTACTCTTTATGTATAAAGTTGTCACTGTTACTCATGTTGTTCTGAATCATTTGTCTAATTTAATAACTCAAAATAAAGCAAGATTATAGTTATTATATGATTGATGTCCTTGGCAACTACTAAAAAAAATTACAATATATATATATATATATATATATATATCCCATGAGCTAGTTACATTAAAGATAACTACTGGCATCGTGTGTTATACATTTAACTGACATAAAAAATGCTTAATTTATGTGTCGTCGTTTCATGCGACTTCTAAAGAATTGATTTAGAGCATTACAATGATAAATTATATCTTGATTTCTTCAACTAGACATGTAAAAATGGACATCTATTTTTAATAAAGTAGACAGGTAAAAGTGAATGAGGGAGTAGTTTATAGGGAGAACTTATAAAACTCTTAAAATTTATAGGAAAAAAAAATCACAAAGTTATTGATATAACATTGTACTCATCGAAAACAATTAGACAAAATCCAAGCTTTCTTGAAAAGCTAAAAGGATTTATGACTCTACAAGGTCCAAAAATACACAGCAAATTCAAATCCCTTCAATTAGAACTCCATATTAAGTGAAAGATTGTGCAAAACTAAAGAGCACAAATTTTTGGAACAATGAATAAAAATGATTGGACAAAATGATAAAATTGGAAAATATTCTTTTAGAAAATATTGTTTTCCATACCAAAGATACCTCTAATCCATTTTCATTGTCATATTTTTTTTTTGCATGATCCTTGAAAAAGATATTAATCTCTCAGTTTCAATTTATGTGATATTATATAAATAAATATAGAGTTTAAGAAATAAGGAAAAACTTTCTTATGTTTGTCAAATTATCCTTTTTAATGTCACTTTGATGCTTACTTTTGATTGAATTTTCTTCACAATAAGTGTTAAAGTGGAATTGAATAAGAATAAAATGAAAAACAATGTCATTAAATAGTCAAATAAGCAAAGACAATATTTATTTAAGAATCAAAAAAGAAAAGGATGCCACTAACCTTTGGGTCTTTTGGATGTTTTCAAATCCTGAAGAGCAACAAAATCTATAAGCAGACCATAAGCAGGTGCTTCTCCACAGTAGGATTATGTATCACAAGATCAATTTCATCATCCTCTGCCAAGAGCCCCTATGAATTCAAATCCCATCCTTAAGAACTATACGTTGTCTACAACGGCAACACGCCCCAACCATATTTCCCACTATTAGGTGAAACAAACACATTCAAATTCTTTTCTTGTGCACACGCCCTAGCAAAGACAATTGAGATTAATTAGATTCAGCCGATTTGAGGGATTTAGGTAAAAGGATTTTGAGAGAGAAAGAGGGAGGTGGGTTTGACAATTATTTTTTGCAAACGAGGGTTGGGTTTTGTATTTTTTAATTAAATATAATTTTTTTTGTATTTTTAAAAAAATATTTGACCACTTTGACCAAAGTAAAGATACCTCACGAGGTGACTATTAATAATTTCTTTTAAAGTAACCTTAAATGTTTAGGTGCTAATTTTTTTCAGAATTTATTTTCAATCTCATAAAATTAATATTATTATTTATGATTTTTTTAATCATGAACTGACCTCGTGAGGTCTCTTTATTTTAATAAGAAATTAAAAAATAAATTGAGGGGATAAGCGACCTCATGGAGTCTCTTATTTTTGACTTATTTTGAGGTCACTTATTTTAGGTCTCTTTTTACAACTTTTTTGTTAGTGGATCAGTTACCGGGAAGTTCTTTTGATTTTTAGAACTAATTTTCTATTTTGAAGTTTTCGTTGGTAAGAATTGGCTATCAGGCATAGATTTCAGTCAAACAAGCTTGCATGTTAATTTTGACAATGTCATTAGCTCCAAAACGTCGATTTTATACTAGGGGACCTATGGTTTGGGTCCCAAGACTTCTGGATTCAAGCTGTTGATCATAATTTTATTAAAATGACCCTTGGCCACGGGCCTCACTTTTCCTCAAAACAACCTTGGATGGAAATTTTTATTGTGTCATTAAGTTTGAAATGTCGAATTTGAAAGGGTAGCATAGTTTCTTTTGCGTTCATGAGATTTCAAAAAAATCCCAAGGGGTCGGTGGAGAAATTTGTAAGTCTTCAGCTGGTGCATCCCTGCACTTTAGCAAAGGTCGCTTAAGTGGGCAGCCAGGCGCTTTAGAGGCCTTGACTTGCCTAGTCGAGCTGCTTTAGCAGTAGACTAACCGCTAAAATGAATACCTCTTTAGCGACAGTTAGTCTACTTTAGTGGTCTGCTAACCTAAGCGGGTACTGCTTTCGCGATACTTGGCTGCTTTAACAGTGACCACTTAAGAGTTCAAGTGGCTACTTAAGCAATACTTAGGAGGCCATTAAATGCTCCTTTAGCCCAATTTTTCTCTATTTTCTCATAAATATCAAGAGTGAAAACCCTAAAGTGTGTGGGAAATTGGGAGAAAAATTATTAGAAGATTTTGGGGTATTTTTAAGCTCAGATTACTCATTTCTTGATCAAAATCTAGGAAAGTTTTTGTTAAATTAATGGTTAATTTCTCAATTTATCTCCCAAATCCCTAGATTATTGCTAGGTTGATTTTAGCATTATTTGACCTCTGAATTTACCCATTCTCAAGGGTGAATGTTTCTTGAGCATAGAGGGACGTGTTGATAGTTTTAAAAGTGTGATTTTACAGGCAGGTCCCACTTGAGATTTTTATGTAATTTTGGATCCAAAGCATAAAATTAAAATGTGTACAATTATTTTTATATTGATGAGTAGATTATTATTTTAATGGTGTGGTGCATCGAAGCTACTCGAAAAGAGAAATTAATGATTTAGCAAATTTCACCAGGCTTTTTTCAGTATGTAGGTAGGCTAGGTTAGCATTCCTCTTAGATTGAGCTTAATTATAGCATGAATGTGATATTATGCTAGTTTTGGGATGAAAATTAGATTTTGAAGGATTGTTTAGTATATTTGGACCTCTTAGCTAACTAAGGAATCATAACTAGGCAGAGTTGTCTTGATTGCTCATTCTTTTGGTAGAATTGGTATATTAGGACAAAAATGTGACTTATTTAATGTATAGTAGTGAAATTAGATACCTTAACTTAGTTCGGATAGTATTTTCCTTAGTATGAATATCAGGGATTAGAAATTGGCCCCTTCAGTCCATCTTAGGCAAAAATTACTATTAGTCCTTAGTAGATTCAATATACCTTGCATATTATGTTAATTATGTTCTTTATACGAGAAGTCTTAGATATATGATATATTAATAATTGATGGGTACTCGGAAGATGATACTCTTTTTGGTTCAAGTCTGCTTAATTATGATATTAAGATCGGTTTGATTTCAACATTACTCATGATATGAGTTTCAGTTCAAGTCTAACAATTGAGGATATGAGTTTCGATTCAAGTTCAGTATTAAAAGGTTGTTTATGATGATTATGGAATTGGTTTGAGTTTGGTGGTTATGTTATGAAAGGATCTATGGTTATGACTTTGAGATACAACTACTAAGTAAAACTTCGGGTATTATTTCTCTTGATTGCATCCTTTTGGCTTATGGGGGGCTGTGTTGGATTATTTACTTTATTATACTTCTTGGATTATATGGGTCAGTTATGTAGATATAGTTGTTCTGTTCCTTATTATTATTTTTTTAATTATTTATTTATAGTATTTGGAGCATTATTACAGGTTGGCCCTCTTTCTTGACTTAACTTATTTATCTCACATTTTATTATATTCATATTATGATTTAGTTCAGTTGGTTGGTGATGCCTGCTGAGTACTCGTGGCTTTGGTACTCATACTACACTTGTGTATCTTTTTGGTATATATTTGAGTATTATTTGCTGTTGTTGACACCAAAATCAGACAAGCCAGAGATCGGAGATAGGGTGAGCTCTCGGTTCCAGAGTTTACCTTTTTTCCCTTTTCTATATGTTGCTTAGTCTATCCATTTTTGAGACTAATATATATTACACTATAATAGTACTTATGTTCTTTTTGAACTAGTGGCTCTTGTAGAAACTTTACAAGGTTGTGGGATGTTATTACTCCTTTTATTTTTCTTCTCTTATGATATTATTATGATTTATCTCTTGTACTTTAATTATTTGTATATTGTCATCATTTATGCCATTTTCTACCAAGTAGCCCACTGCTTATAGTTTTGGGCTATGATTTTGGCTTGCCTACTAGTAGGGTAAAGTAGGTGCCTATAATGACCCTTTAGGTCATTTTGCATATTTTCATTTATTTTTGCCATTAGAGCTTTTCTATAGCTTTTCCAAGTCATTTATAACTTGATGGGACTAACAGTTTTGTTACTGGTCAGTTCGTTTGATTTTTATAGCTAATTTACTATTTAGAAATATTTGCTAGTTCTTAAATGGCCTAGTGGCTTTGAAATATCGATTTTAGGCTAGGTAGACCTTTGGTTTAGGTCCTGAGGCACCTAGGCTCATTTCAATCTATTGGTCGGAAAGTTAAGAAAAAGAAATATGGGTTTGGGACCCACATTTGGTTGAAACAATCTCGAATGAAAAATTCAAGTAGGCCATCGCATTAGGAACATTGAATTTGGTGTGGTTGCATAGTTCATTTGCATATACGGGATTCTAAATAAATCTAGAGCACCCGGTTGAGTTCATTCTAGGACTTAGAAAATCTGGTGCATCAGGTTTTCTAGTGCATCGAGATCGCCACTCTATGGACCGAGATCATAAATCCATGTGCAGAGGAGATGCCGAGATCATGAAAGGTTGTCGTGATTGCGACTTATATGGAAGGCGAGGGGATACCATAATCGTACATCTCAGGGTCACAACAACGACTCTCGAGTACCTAAACTTGGTATAAAATGACCCTATTTGCCTAAATTTTCGCTATTCTTCATCATTCTCTTAAGAGCAAAAATCCTAAGGAGTGAGGCTTCTTAAAATTAAAGCTTTTGGGATCTTGGAAAGCTAGATTAAAATTTATTTTCATAATTATCTTCCGATTTGAGGTAAGAATTCACTTTTTTTTGGTGAAATTTCTTGATTATTTGCTCAAAATTCAAAAACCTTTAAGGCTTGATTTTAGACTCAATTTAGCTTGATTTTCACCTATTTTTAAGGTTAATGATTCCTTAAGCATGTATGATTGCTGGGTTGGTTTCAAAAATGCGATTTTCAAAAGTGGAACCTACATAAGGTTTTTGAGGCAATTTTTGATCTGAAGCACAATGGTGCAATATGGGTATTGTTATTCTTGATTAATGAGTAGAATGTGTTTCAGATAATTTGGCATCTTGAGGAGGCTTATCTAAAGGGATAAACAAAAGTTTAGCAGTTTGTCGAGCTTTCTTCGATGTCGAGGTAGGCTAGGTTTATTCCTTGTTAGATTGAGTTATCTCATAGTATTATTACTGGTGCACTCTATGGTTTAATGCCTAACTATTATACTCCATGTGTGATTTATTGGCTAAGCTTATGACAAACTATCGATTATGCTATTGGTTTGGCTACTGATTTGATTACTGAATATACCATAGAATGATCCCTCGACTATGATATTGTCAGAGCCATAAATTATGTCATTGATTATGCTATGAATAAGCTATAGACTATGCCATGGATTAGTTATTACACATGCTATTGATAAGATATTGCCTATGATATTGTTTATGGTTATGATCATGCTAAGAAATTATATAAGTAATCATGCTAGAAAACCACCCTAATGACGATATTAGCAATTGTTCCATGAATTATTTTAGAAGTCATACTTATTAATTATATGAAAAGTTATGCTATTAATTATACTTGAAATCATGATGCTAGATTGTATGATCACCGATGTTATTGATTTTACCATCGATTATGATACATTGATACCCGACAAAGACAGAAGCTGTTATGAGGATATATTGATACCCGACAAGGCTGGAGGATATTATGATAATATGTTAATACCCGATAAGACTGGAGGATATTTTAATGATATATTGATACCCGACAAGGTTAGAGATTATTGTGATGAGATATTGATACCCTATAAGACTAGAGGATAATTATGATGATATATATATACCCAGCAAGGCCGAAGGATAATTATCATGATGCATTGACTATCGGTAAGACCAAAGGATGATTATATTGATGTGCATATGCGTACATCTATTGGTTCTAGTCTGGCTATGCCCTAAGTATGACCATTATATTCTTATTTATGCTTATATGAAATTTAGGTATGTTGTTGATATTAGGGATGTCAATTATAGTCCAAAAGTGATAAATATTTATAAGGTAATATAGTTGATGACTAGTACTAAATAAGGATCAATGGTCGATATTATTTAAGTGTCTAATAATGACTAGTTGATAAAAAAGGATTAGTTGGTAAATAATGATTAATTCATAAATAATGTTAGTTGGTAAATGATAGTTATCTAATAAATGATGATTAGTGGTAATATTGGTAAATAATAGTTTAATGATGACTAGAAGTGATATGATGGCTAGTAACTAAATGAATTAGTTAATAAGAGGTGGTTAGCTAATAGATGATGACTATTGTGTATCAATAATAAGATTGTTTAATGATGATAATATTATGGAATGTGGGTATATTGTACAGTATTCGTAAATTGTGAAATGTTGGTAAAGGACCGATTGATGATAATTGTGGAATGATGGTCAAATGGCGATGAAATTTAGCTATAATTTTGGTTGATTGCTTTATTCTTTTCTTGAGTGTACTCTCCAGTCGTATGGAAGGCTATGACGAGTTGTTTACCTTTCTGCACTAATTGGCGTATGGGAGTCAATTTTATAGTTATGGTTGCTTATGTTGATGCTTATGAACTGTTATTATTTTGAATGGTTCAAATATTATATTTGAGCGATGATTGGCATGTGTTGATGCCTTATGTTATATTGTTATACTTATTATGTACAACGATGTTGGAGATAATTCAGGTTCGTTCTTGTACCTTGACTTAGTTATGTTATCTTGTATTTTATCATAATTATATCATGATTTAGCTCAGTCATCCAGTGATACTTATTGAGTACCTATTTTTTTGGTATTGATACTACACTTTTCTATCTCTTTGGCATAGATCTAAGTACTAGTTGCCATCATTGATTGATGTTTGTATGGTGATTGATTTTTAGAGATAGGGTGAGCTCTTGGAGTTTGTGTCGCCCACTTTTCTCTATCTTTATATTCAGTCACAAATGTTGTCTATTCTAAGCATTTAGAGTTGTATTTTTGTTATTAGATGATCTTGTACTAGCTCTACCAGGTCGTGGGATATCTTGTATTGACTACTTTTATCTATTTAGAATTCATTTCTTATTTATAAGTGTGATGTTCTTTATTTGTCTGTAATGACCCTTCAGATCATTTTCCATATTTATGCTTATCTTCACTATTTGAGCTTCCCCATAACTGTCCTAAGTCGTTTATGACTTACTAGGATCAGCAGTTTGGTTACCAGGAAGTTTGTTTATTTTTAGAGCCAATTCCTTATTTAGAAGTTTTCGCTGGTTCAAAATGGTTACCAAACGAAAGCTGAAGTAAAATAATCTAGGATACAAATTTTACGTATGCCAGCTGATTCAAAATATCAATTTTAATCTAGGTATACCTTTAGTTTAGGTCTCAATGCACCCGATCTTATTTTAACCTATTGATCAGAAAGTTAAAAATTGGAAAGAATAGGTGTGGGACCATATTTGGTCAAAACTACCTCGGATTGAAAATCTGACTTTGCCATCATATCCTAAATATTAATTTTAGGCTAGGAAAACCCTTGGTTCAGGTCCCAAGTCTCCTAGACTTATTTTGGGTTATTGAGCGGATTTTATGCAAAGTGATGAAATTATAAGTGTGGGCCCTAATTTTTGGCCGAAATGATCTCTGATAAAAGTTTTTAATATTCTAATGGATTTGAAATATGGTTTATACTCAAAATTCACTATTGTATCATGTTCTTTGGATCCCGGATGATTTTTGAGAGTCAAACTTATTTTTGAGTTTGCTATCATCTGGTGCAACCACAATTGTGGCCAAGAGTGTAGCGATCATGAGTAGCACGATTGTGGCCAGTATGACTGCGGTAACAACATCTCTTTAGCTGTAGGGTCTATATAAAGGCCCCAAGACGTATTTAGGGCATTTCCCCTTAACCATTTAGACCTAGAAACCCCAAAATGAGTGTAATAACTCAAAATTGGTCATAGGGGGTGATTGGGGAACTTAATTATCATCTTGTACTGCAATTATCTTCTAGATTAAGGTAAGAATTTCTTGAATTTATGCTTAAATTTCTTAATTTGGACCTGAAATCCTAATTTATCTTAGGGCTTGATTTTAGCCTAAAGTATGCTTAGTTTTCACCCATTCTTTGAGGGTTATGATTATTTATTCATGTCTGAACATTAGGTTGGTCTCAAAAACTCATTTTCCATATGTGGCACCCCCTTGGAGTTTTGGTGTCGTTTTGGACTAGAAGCACAATAGTGTAATATGGGTATCATTAGAATCGTAATGATAAGTAGATTATGATTTTGATAAAGTGATGGCATTTTGAGGATTTTAAAATGAAGACAAGCATATGCTTCAAGAAGTAAGTTTTTTGATATAGCCTTGAGGTAGGCATCTGTCTATTTTTCTTCATAGATGATGTGTGATATATGTTGCGTATGAATATGGATGTTAGGCTTGATTATGAGTATGATAACTTGGCCTTGATATATTGATGTTTGAGGATTAGATGAGGGTTTTGGACTCGTAAGAGGATATGTTTATAAACCATTTTTTATCCTATTGCCATCCCTCTTTAGTTTAGATTAGTTATAGCATGGATAAAATAAAATGCTATGTTTGGAATATGGTTCTAGCTTTTGAATCATGATTTGTATATTTAGCATTATTAGGCTAGTGTAGTAGTCTTGAAATCGTAAGTTGGGTAGAGTTAACTTGAGCACCCTTTTTTCTAGTTGAAGTTGCTATCTTAGGCATGAATATGGCTTACTGGACATCTAGAAGATAAACTAGACACCTTCGCCTAGTTTGAGGCATAGTATGCCTAATTATGGAAATCGTGGGGGTGGAAGTGTGATCGTTCGACCCACTTAGGCCTAAGCTTGTGTTAAGTCTTGTGGTCTTAGATATTAGTCATAGATGAGGCTAGTAAACCTTAGAATAAGATTACTTTATAACTTGGTAACTTGTATTAATGTTCTCGAATTATGGCTTTTTAGTTATGGTTATGATACTACTTGCGGAAGTGATATTGGGCATTTAGAGATGATATTCCTCCTAGATACGTTATGTGGCCTATAGAGATGGTATTGCCTCTTAGACTTGATGATTGGACTATAGTGATGCCATTCTCTCTTAGACTTGATGATTGGCCTATAGTGATACTATTTCCTCTTAGACATGATGATTTCCCTATGGTGATGCTATTTCCTCTTAGACTTGATGATTGACCTATAAAGATGCTATTTCCTCTTAGACTTGATAATTGGCCTATAGAGTTGCTATTTTCGTTAGTCATGATTTTTGAACTTATAGAGATGATATTCCTCTTAGATATGTAAATTGGCATAGAGAAGTGATATTCCTCGTAGTCATGATATATGACCTATTGATATATGACATCCTATAAATGATTACATGCTTATTGATATTATGCCGCCTATATGTGAGATGCCTCCTATATGTGAGATGATTAGAGGTATGCTACAATTTATAAATATGATTATTGATATGAGTCCCGAATATATATATGGGCTTAAGGCCGTAATTATGATATTGTGATTATTTTGAAGAAATTAATGGGCCAAGGGTCGTGTTATGAAATTGATTTAATAATCGAGAAGTGTTTATCATTATAAGTAATGTGATTTCAATTAATGGATATATATATATATATATATATTTGTATACACACCTCTCTGGTATGGGATAGAGAAAGATGTGGTGGAATACTGGTAATTGCATGCAAAGATTTGGTACATTCATGACAATTTTATCGGTAATTGATGTGATTCTAGTTGAAATACAATCTTATGACTATTTTTCCTAATTAAGGGTTTAGTTAAGTGGTAGCTAGATGTCTTTTAGGTGGCTATAGTACTTGATGGCTAGAAATCAAATATAGTAGTTAATGAATCTTGCTTAGTTGAAATATGATAACTAGCAATGATTGATATGTGGCTAATAATGATGTTGAATTGTTGATAAATGAGGATTAGTTGGTAAACGATGGTTAGTTAATGAAGGATGTTAGTTAATAAAGAATGGTTAGGTAAAGAGTAGTAATGTGATGTCTATTAATGATTAGCAAATATAGGATGATTAGTTGAATATAATGAATGATGGATAAATGGTGGTGTTGGTCTAGTAATGAACCTTGACTAGATGATAAATATTGTCTATTTAATAGCTAATGGTTAGTTGCTATCTCGTGAGTAAGGATTATGTGAAGGATAATGTTTAGGCTAATAACTAGAGGTTATGTGGTGACTAGTGAACTAGTAATTCAATTATAATGAGTGTTGGTTGTCTAATAACGAGTAGTTGAGAAGTATTGACTAGATAGATACTCATGGTGATATGTCTATGTTTATGAGTATTTTAGTGTATCTTATTTAGTTATGGTAATTGTGATGATATTGATATCCGACAAGGCCGGAGGATACTATTGTGATGCTATTGATGCCCACTAAGGTTGGATGATACTATTGTGATACTATTGATACCTAACAAGGCCGAAGGATACTATTGTGATGATATTAGTACCTGGCAAGGCTAGAGGATACTATTAAGATGCTATTGATACCTAGTAAGGCCGGAGGATACTATTGTGATGATATTGATATCCGGAAAGGTCGAAGAATACTATTATGATGCTATTGATACCCGATAAAGCCAAAGGATACTATTGTGATGACATTGAAATTCGAAAAGGTCGGAGAATACTATTATGATGATATTGATACCCGACAAGGCTAGAGAATACTATTGTTATGATATTGGTACCCGACTATGACGAAGGATGTATTGATGATATGTTGAGATCCGACAAGGCTAGAGGTTGACCATAATGATGATGGTCCTAATGAGGACAGTTATGATCAGTTGTTATATTAATTGTATACTTTGCATTCATTTCTTCATGCGTATTTCCTATCACTAATATGCACCTATGTCTATCAGCCGATATGGGATAGTTGGATAGATATTAGTAAAGAATATGCATCGCATTGTTGTATGTTGATTGGACCTTTTGAGCCTATGGCGGTGGGGGTACATATATGCTCAGCTAGGTATTTGGTTTTCTGGAGTAGCCGGTTATTCACGTTGTTATTTGTATTGTTGTTATCATTGTTATGGTTATTATTATGGATAGCTTATGAAATATTGGTCTTTGATCTGATTTTGGGATTTGAGGCATATCTTTGAACTCTCCTATCTTATGATTGCATTATTATGCATGATTTTTTATGTCTAGCCGTGTGGATTAGAAACCCTGAGTATGATATTATTTAAATCCTGATTCTATTATAATGAGGTCTCAAAATGAGAATATGATGATATAGGTTATGCTTTGAGATGACCTCGGGGTTATATGTATATATACCTATATATATATCTAGCTATATGAAGCTATGATACTAGTGTATATTCCTTTCTTCGTTGTTCATATTGTATTGTCATTACTCCACCTTGTATATTACTATATATCTTTTTTTTGCTCTTTATTCGTAGACCTGGGTTATATGGTATAGCATTGACGTACATTGAATATAGCTGGAATAGGATAGTTCACCCTGATACTTCCTTAATCTTATTATGTTAAAATCTTGGATATGAATAAAATAATTGTCCATTATTATTCTCATTGACTTGTTATATGATTTTTGGACTCTTGGGTGTAGTTTCCATTCTGTTTATATGTTGTACATATTTGCTTTATCTTTGGATCTTAGTTGGCAGTAGCCTACTGAGTACCATTCATTTGGTACACATACTACACTTCTGTAGCCTGCAGATCCTAGTTTGGGTTATCGCTGTTGATGTATGTATCATGCGGAGCATCCCTGGTACAGATAGTTAGAGTAAGATCCTAACTTTCAGAGCATTACTTATCTCTCTCTTATATATTAGACTAGTCTCTAAGTTTTATTTAGGGATATGTTATATTAGTGTATATCTCTTGATATTTTACTTTTGTACTCTTTTTATATTAGAACGTCTTGTACTAATACCACCAGGTTTTGGGATTCTTCTATGTATTGATCTTTATTTCATATATTTTGCATTCTTTTCTTATATTATTGAGTAGTCTGTTACTAGCCGTTCTAGACTATGGGTTGGCTTGCCTACTAGTAGGTTATGGTAGGCGCCATCATGACCTAAGGAAATTGGGTCGTGACAAATTAGTATCAGAGCCTAGGTTTCATTAGTGTATTAGTACAAGAGCTAAGTGTTAGTAGTGTCCTGTGGATCGGTGCAAAGATATCCGTAACCTCTTTTCGGGAGGCTACAATGACATTTTATGAAATTCACTTCATGACTCCTTTTCGTGCCTCCGCATTCCTATTAACCTTGAACATATTCTTTGGCTCTATTTTATTCTAGAAAGACAATGTGATATTGTCGACAGATAGGGATAAGACTTTAATACACATTTCTAGAATTTTAGTGCAGCATTGGACTAGAGGATCAGAAATGGATATAGAAGATCCTTAGCGGTAGCCAAAAAGTATTTAGGAAGAGTACCCATTAGACTTGCATAGTGTGGTGTGGTTCTTCGAGCCATGGTGACCATTCTAGATTATGAGGGCAGTAACTTAAAGTATTCTAGGCTCTTGGTTTGGTTGTGTTATGATGGGACACTGGTTTAAAGAATACTCCCTGTATGAAATAGGTGATTATCTAGAGTAAGCCTGTATTCCTAGCTAGCCTAGAGTTCCTAAGACAAGCTATGATTTCAGAAGTTTGGACATAATTTTGAGAATTTCACTCAATGTCAGTTGGCCAACCATTTGGGCTCAGTTTGTTTTCTCTCTATATTTATGCTTTTGGAATTGCTACGACTGCAGAGAGATCGACTACTATTCTAAGGAGTGTCCAATATAATAGAGTCCAGTCATTTAGCTACTTTAGACCAGCTCATGATGTTAAGGAATCTTCAGTTAGAGATGGAGTGCTTGGTGCTTAAATTAACGATTCTATCAGTCGGTTGGAGTTGGACTTGTTTAGATTTATTTTCCTATGCCTGTCAAGCATATGACTGCGAATGACACCACAATTGGTGTGCTTTTATTTCTCATATTTATGTCTTATTATGTGTTTAGGGGTTTTCATACCCATTGAAGATTATATGCCTTGATGAATTTATATCGGTTATTATGTGCCTTATTGTTGAATTTATGATTATGTTACTACTCCGTGGTTTATTTCTTTTAGTAGTGGATAGAGTAGATCTATGATATTTTTCCCCTATGGTTGTGGTTTTGGGTTTGAGTCACATCTATCTTGGCACTTAGCCCTATTATTTCCATTGAGTGGTACATGATATTGATATTCATCTTGGTACCGCCTGTTCAGTATATTGATATTGATATTGCTGTTGCTATTACTACTGCTGTGTAAGGTTAGTGATATTACTTGATATTATTGATGTTGCTACATGATGAATTTGATTCTTGCTGGGTAGCTGTATAAACTAGTATTATTTAGTTAGACTTTTATTTTCTCGTGATACTTGTGGCTTGAGTAGATATAGCTCGATTTGATAATTTCTTTCCCCTAACACGATGAGGTTGACTGTATTCCCTCTTGGTTAGTTGTTTTAGATTGATTACAGGGATGTATTGTGGTATCAAAGAGAAGTTGACCTTCCATGGTTCTTTGTGTTTTTGTGTCGGCAATTTAGTTATGTTGCCTATTTTGAGTTTGAGATTCTTCAAATTTCCTCCTAGGTTATGAAGGATTTTGTTTTAGCTATCCCTTCTGTTATAAGTCATTTGTGAGATGGACCAGTTTGAGGTTCGTTCTTCATTTATGGCTATTTCATCGTCCAATAGATATTTTGATATTGATGTTGAGATGTCATGGATTTATCTTATAGGTATGTTGGGTTTGTACCCTTTGGATAGTTTGTCTTGATGTTATTCTGGAGATTAGATACTTCTTTGTTGTTGTGATGTAGTTTTACCTAAAATGCTATTTGAGAGAGAGAGACAGGTGTCCTTTCTTGTGATCGCTTCTTAAGTTGGAAAATTAGAAACTCTTTATCTGAAGTTGTTGGTACTCTGGTGGTGGTTGATGAGTGGTGATATTACCACTCATTTGCACTCAACATTCATACACATTACCAAGTTTTGAATGAATAAATAAGAAATAATTGTGATTTAATGCATTATTATCCGCATTTTGTAGGGACATTATTGATGAGATAGAAGGATATAGATTGGAGTTAAAAAGGATCAAAAGAAAGTAAGAAAGTGCAACGGAAGACTTGGAGCAGACATGGCCTCAATTGCCGCAGTCGTGGTTTGAGGACCGTGATCGTAGTCAGTCAATAAGGTCAACCTACCATGGTCGGTTGAGCTAATCGCTGTTGCAGTAGTTGCGGTTGTGGCCAAGCTTATGCGATCGCGGTCTAGCGGAAAAATGCAGCCCAAGGGTAGAACTATAAATACACGTGGCTAATTCCAAATTTGACAAAAGGAAGGCTCAAACCCTAATAATTCATCATATTCTATCTTCCCTAATTTTTAGACATTGTTCTAGGCTTAGTAGCCTCCATTTATAAAGAAGAAATTGTTGTATAAATTTTGAGTGAAGAATATTTTAGAGTCACTTCCAAGTGAAGAATTAATGAACTCCCATTGAAGATTTATTGGATCTCATAGTTTGAATTAACATTCACTTAGATTTTCTCAAATCAAATTAATGGAGATGTTGGGTAAAATCTTTACTTATTTATCTGATGAGTAGCTAGTTTTTCCTCTTGGGATTATGCTAGAATAGGGTTTAACTATGTGTGAGATGTGCTTTGTTTGTGCATTTACTAGTTTATGACGTTAGATTCTACTATTGCTTGAGTAAATTGGTTGGGATTTATGGATGAAAGCCCCAAATACCCAAATAGGTTTGATGGATTAAAATCCCAAGCTCTTGAAAGCTCAAACCATCCTTGAAATAGGGGTTTAGATGAACTTTAGGAACCCACATCATCTTTGAAAGAGGGATATGGGAACCAAGGCAACAAAAGATTGGTTGACTAATTTTCACTATCTTAGACATAATGGTGATTGTGAAGTTGACTATACTTAGGGCACCATCCTAGAAATAGGGGGTGTCTAATTGAGGTATTAGGCGGTTTTGATTGAAGCACTCATTAGGTACTCGAAAGGGCCAATGAGTGATACCCTTGGGGTTTTGTTGACAAACTGGCCTAAAGGATTTCGAACCTAGCCTACCACATCACCAACACTTAGAATTTGCATCAAATTATGGCACGCTCATGCATGTGTTACCCTTAGGAAAGCATAATCCCAAGATCCGTGCCTAATTGCCTAGACTCTAATTATCCGTAGCCCCAAGTGAAAACTAGAAAATCCAAAAAATAAATATTGAGTGATATCTTTCAAACCCCTATTTTTATCTTTTTGTACTATTGGTTTGAATTTACCTAGTTTCTATCATTTTGAATTAATTTGGTCACCACTCATATTGTTCCTTGTGGATTTGACCCCGACTCCAAAGTTGGATAAATATATTAACGATAACCGCCTTGCACTTCATTGATGTGTAAGTTGAGCATTGTAAAAAATGGTGTCGTTGCTGGGGAATAATTTGGCGTATTGAGTTAGTTTGGAATTCTAGCTTATGTGCTTGAATTCAAACTTGTATATATTTGTTCATGATTTTCTTTTTTTTTGTGTTAGGTAGATTATTGTTTTTGTTTTACTTTTCTCTATGTCATCTTTCGACAAATATGATTTTTATACTTGGAAGTCCTATCTTGATGATCCATGTCCATATTATGACGGACCATACTTTGGAAGATATTGCACATATGCTCCTCGGAGAGGGATGAGAACACCATCTCAATCCTATTGGGATAATGCTTGTCATTTGTGTGGTGGTCAAAATGGACATTGGAGTGATGACTCAAATTCCCCTCCCCTTATTACGATAACTGAGTTTATAGTTCTTCTTATGAGTTTGATAGGTCTTATGAAGAGAAGGAGGAAGAAAAACATACTTGGTCCAACACTGTTGAAGTAATGCTTTAAACTATTTTGGATTGGGTAACTACAATAGGGGAGAATGTTCAAGACATACAACAATCCAACGAGGCATTCGGAAGGGAAATTATCAAGATAGAGGAAATAGGAAAGGAATCAAAACTTGCAAATGCCACTACCTTGCCCATTTCCCAAGAGGAGGTTAATCAAGAAGAGAAACTAAGCTATGATGATGAGCTTGGTAGCAAAGAATCCTTGGTGATTTCCCAATCAACCAAATCAAATGATGTGGAAGATGTCCAAATAAATGAAATGGTGCTAGAGTCAAAAGAAGAACCAAACCATATCTCTTATGACAACGCTAGTTCATTTTCAGGTGAAACTGATATGGATGAGGCAATTTCGTAATCAGGTGTTAGATCATTCAAACTACTTCTCAACATTGTTCTAGAGGATATGATGAGAGTCCCTCTACCTTGGAAAATAGTTGTTTGTGGGGAGAACGAAGAACATCCCTACATCTTGGGATTTGACACTCCAAAAGATCACATGGAAGCCCCACCATCAATGGCCAAGGATTTTAACTTCTAATGTGTAACTAGTAGCCTATTGATGTCCTCACCTTTTCCCAAGGAGCCAAACCAAAAATTTGATGTGAAATTGGTTAAAAGGTTCAAGTCTTCAAAATGGCAAGATCGAAGCTTCCTCGTTATTTCCTTGCTTCTTCCAAGTTTCATCTTGGAAGATCTGAATCTTCTTCCCTCTGCCGCTCATTGAATAGTGAATGAAAGTTGGTACAGAGATTCAAATCTTCTAAGTAGAAGCACAAAAGGAAGTGGAGGAGGCGTCTTGCTAATATGTTAAAATAAGCGCTCGATGGGAGGCACCCTAAAAAGAAACGAAAAGTAGCTCGTATCATTTTATTTTTATGCATGATAGAGTAGATTTTATTTTTGCATTTATTCATGCATAATCCATGAAAAGGTGGTGCTAGGAGAATATTGATTGAAAGTGAAAAAGGGAACACGTGAAATTGATATGTTTGGATTTAACAGACGAGTGTAGGAGACCCTAATTTTGGTCTTAGTTACTGCGACCATGGCCCGTGTCTCTGCGATCGCAGAGGTCGCATGCCCGCGATTATAGAACTAGGACCGCGATCGCGGTCGAGTAAGTTTAAATGACCATTCGACTGCCATTTCCCCACATGCTCCTTTCTTTTAATTCTCTCAATATTCTCTCTGTTTAAGCATTTATGGGTGCCAAATTAGAGCATTTCTAGTTTATTTTCATCCTATAACTCTGTAAGTTATCCTAACTCTGTCATTTTGACGAGTGCTTGAGGCTTGGAATGTGCTTTTAAGAGTAGTGTTTAAGATACTAGTTTCAATACTAAATCCATGCATGTTTGTAATTGTTGTTGTTGTTAGATGTTGTAGTTGGTGTACATACTAACGGGGAAGTCTTTAGTACCCGAATTTAGGCCTTAAATGATTACAATTAATGTGTATACCATGTATTTGATTCAATGTCCCAACGAGTTCAAATATTAATTTCTTTGAGTTTGGGGGATAAACAAACAACCTAGGCTTAAGTTCAACTGAGCCTAATGCTTATGTGCCTAGTGGAACAAAAATTTGGCATTAAATTCTTACATTTTGAGTAATGTGCAGAATTGTCGACTATGGTCTTAAGAACCATAATCGTGGTCTCGATGACTACGATCGCGGCACCACGATGGCATTTATTTCTCCGCAATCTCCATACCTAAGGGCATGTCTATAGAAACCAAAATTTCTACACACCCATTTCTCACCCCAAAACCTTCTATAAACACTACCACATGAGTTGATCTAATTAATCTAGCATGTCTTTAGTGTGATATTGCTAATGATGTTCCAAATTTTGTTTACTATCGGTACTCACCATGGGAGACTACGACCACATTTGGTTCATTGCTCCAGAATGTCACAACCAGTACTATATTGACCTCCCAAGGGCCAAGTTACTTCCTGAAAAAGGCATTTTCTTGGACAAGGTACCAGAGCAGTACCCAGGATTTTTTGTTAGGCTTGCTACTTCTGGGTGGATCTATTTTGTCCTGGACCCCTGTGGGGAAAATGAGCACTGGGTGCAAGAGTTTTATGTGAATCTCAGTATAGTCTCTCTCTCAAACTGAGTGATGAATATTCGGGGAAGAAACGTGTATTTGGAGTGGAGCGGGTGACTGAAGTACATGTCCTTCAAGAGTTTGACATGGCTGACTTCTAGGCAAAGGGCTATGAGTCAGGCACCTGGATGTCTAGCATGCTATGACCTAACATAGAGGTATGGGCTATCACAAAGGGAGGGATCTCCATGCATGACTTTATAGCAGAGGCCAGAATCTAGTTGAACATCATCTAGAATAGAGTTTTACTGTGTACCCAATTGAATTCTTCCACAGAGTTGAGACCTCACATGGTAGCCTACCTTATTTATTGTATTTCTCTTAACCTGGGCTAGATTGTGCTTGAAGAATAGAGACACTACAATATTTAGGTGGTACACCTTTTCCTTTTCCTTCTCTTATTACTGAACTTTGCAAAAAAGTTGGGTAGAAGAGTATCCTATAGATACCTGTATGAAACCAAACCCCCACATCACTCCACTTAAACTATGGGGTGAGGGTGCACCTGGGCACAACAAGAAGAGAAACTTTAATACAGATAAGTCAATAGCTGCGGAACCTGAATCTTTTAGATCATCCACTGCTAGGCCTCTAGAAGACATTGGTATTGACATCAGGTCCATCAAACAGCTAGTGTTAGGATGGCCTCAGGGGCCAGGAGAGCCATCCACCAGGAGCCACTCTTATATGTCTTTTGTAGATTATGAGAAGTACAAGCAGGAGTTAAAGACATAGGGAGGCACTGTGTCCAGGCTTAAGAGGGTATATTTAGCTCTGGTAGAGTTTCATAGAGAGCTTCTAGACTCTCACAGAAGAGGGACAAGTTTTTCAGCAAGATGTGGAAGAGGGTCAAGGTCCTGTGGAAGGTCTGAAGATTCATGAGAAATTGCCTTCTTCTAGGGTCGAGATTAATAGTGAGGCTCCTGTTGAGTGGCAAAATGGTGATACTAGTAGTGATGGTGCAAGTTCAGCAAGCGATAGAAGCCCTTGATGCATCTTTAGGGAGGAATCTTATCCTTATGTTTATGCATTGGTTGATTATGCAGTGGGGACACTAGAAGCCTTTTAGTTAGGGTACCTACCCCTGGAGTTGTGATATTTTGATATATGTCTAGATATTTTGTTATGGCTATGATGATATTCTAAATAATATTTGTATTGTTTTGAGATGCTATATTTAGGCGCTCTGATGGTGTCCACATTTTCATGGATTATCATGTAGTGTTATTTTTGGTTTTTATCTTTATTATTTTAGTTTTATTTTGATTATGATAAT
>NC_061119.1:93769514-93785886 GCF_002878395.1 Capsicum annuum
TGGCATCTAAGTCATTACTATAAAGAAAGTCTGAGTACCTGTGGCATTTTATATTTGGGATCTTATTATGCACCATTAGTGAAGTTAGAGTATCCATATGGTTGGTTTGCTTATATTAAACAAAAATATGAGACTAAGGCTTCGGTTGTTGCCATGTTTAGCAAATTGTGCGTGGTGCAAATTCAAAATAAGAAAACCCTCCCTTCAAAAATTTTCAAAAATCAAGGGCATGGACGTGAGCAACTTTGCAACAAAACTTTCTTTTTTTTGCGACTACATATATTGTTGACTTGTTGATAGAAATAGATACTCTAAATTTTATCTCTAATGAGAGAGACAATTGAGCCTCCTCGACAAATTTTGCATGCCATGTGTGGTAAGTTATTTGCCTTCATCTCATGTATACTTGTCTCATCTAGAACTTTCCCCATTAGTCTTTTAAGGATAATTTTGATTGTACTTGGTTGGAGAAATGATCTTAGGCCATCCTTGTGACATTGGAAGCCTAACCTAAAAAGCCTACCCATGCATAAAATTTATCTCTAGTGACCTATTTTGAGCATATGAATCTTTTCTTTGGCAAACACGTTACAAACTGTGAACCATTCTTTTTATCCCTCTTTTGAACCAAACCCTCCTTGAACTTAAAAAATTTAAAATTGAGGCTAAAAGCCTAAGTTGGGGGTAGTGAAGATTGATAGAAGTGAGTGTGAGGCTAGGAAGTTGTAAGTGAAATGCCCAAGTGCCCAAGCATTGAATACAAATGAATAGAAAAAAAAAGAAAAGGGAAAACAAAGGAAAGAATTGTATGAAAATTGTAAGAAAATGAAATAGAAGCAAATGAGTGAACAAAGAAAGCAAAAAGTAGGCATATGAAAAGAGAAAAGATCAAACAGGAGTGGCCTGTAGTAAAAAAAGTGGATTAAATTGTGTGATGTTGATGTTCAATAAAGGGTGTGGCCATGTTGTTACTAAATGATATCCTACCCTATCCCGAACCTACATTACAAGCTCAAAAAGTCCTTTGAGATTTTAAACCATTTACTTTCTTTGTAGTGGAGATTGAAAATAGGGGAAAGCCTATGGTATGACACTTGTTGACGTAGAGAGTTCTTTTGTGAGGAGAGAGTCTTGCACTTAAATTCCTTGTTGTATATTTGGTAGCTTGGTGTGTAGAATTTCTTTTTTTGTGAGGAGGCATGTAAACGAGTTGAGGTAAGTGATTTTGTCATCTTTCGAGCTATGGGGAAAATAGAGTATTGCTTTGTTTGATCAAAGGTGAGTCACTTCTAAAGTATTTGTTGTTGTTGTTTGGTTGCTCTTTAAAGTCTCGTGCATCTTTACATATTGAATTTTATGATGAGGGGTGTAGTAAGAATAGCTTAGCCCATATGCAATGAGCTACTAGTAGTAGTGACTAAGATTGAAGTCATTGTGATCTTTGAGGCATGAAAAATTAGGCATAAAAGTGTAGTGTCTCATAACAAATGGTAGTATTTCTTGAGGACAAGCAAAGCTTTAAGTTGGGGGTATTGATGAGTGGTGATATTACCACTCATTTTCACTCAACATTCATGCATGTTACCGTGTTTTGAATGAATAAATAAAAAATAATTGTGATTGAATGCTCTAGTATCCGCATTTGTAGGCACACTGTTTATGAGATAGAAAGATGTGGATTGGAGTTAAAAAGGATCAAAAGGTAGGAAAAAAGTGCAACTGAAGACTTGGAGCAGACATTGCCTCAGTTATCGAGGTCATAGTTTGAGGATCATGATTGAGGTCAGTCAATAAGGTCAACCTACCACGTTGGCTATCGCGACCAAGCCTATAGAATGGTGGTCTAGCAGAAAAATGCAGCCCAAGGGCAGAACTGTAAATGCTCATGGCTAATTCTAAAATTAACAAAAGGAAGGCTCAAACCCTAACAATTCATCAGATTCTATCTTCCCCAATTTTTAGACATTATTCTAGGGTTTGTAGCCTACATTTTTGGGTGAAGAATATTTTGGAGTAACTTCCAAGTGAAGAGTTAGTGAACTCTCATTGAAGATTTATTGGATCTCATTGTTTGAAGTAAAATTCACTTAGATTTTCTCAAATCAAATCAATGGAGATGTTGGGTAAAATCTTTACTTATTTATCTGATAAGTAGCTAGTTTTTCATCTTAGGATTATGCTTGATTAGGGTGTAAACATATGTGAGATATGATTTTTTTGTGCATTTACTAGTTTGTGATATTGGATTCTACTACAGCTTGAGTAGATTAGTTGGGATTTATAGGTGAAAGCCTCAAATGGGTTTGATGGATGAAAATCCCAAGCTCTTGAAAGCTCAAACCATCCTTGAAAAAGGAGTTTGGATGAACTTTTGGAACCTACACATTCTTTAAAGAGAGATTTGGGAACCAAGGAAATAATAGATAATTTATGAGCATGATTGACTATTTTTCACTATCTTAGACATAAGGGTAATTATGAAGTTAACTATTCTTAAGGCACTATCCTAGAAATAGAGGTGTCTAATTGAGGTATTAAGCAGTTTTGATTGAAGCACTCATTAGGTACTCAAAAGGGTCAATGAGTGATACCCTTGGGGTTTTGTTGACAAAGTAGCCTCAAGGATTTCTAACCTAGCCTACTGCATTACCAACACTTAGAATTTGCATCAATTTAGCACACACTCATGCTTATGTTACCCTTAGGAAAGCATAATCCAAGATCCGTGCCTAATTTCCTAAACTCTAATTATTTGTAGCTATGAATTAATACTAGAAAATCCCAAATAGAAATATTAAGTGTGATATCTTACAAACCCCCTATTTTTATCCCTTTTCTACTATTAGTTTGAATTTAGCTAGTATCTATCATTTTGAACTAATTTGATTGCCACTCATGTTGTTCCTTGTGGATTCAACCCCAACTCCAAAGTTGGGTAAATAGATTGATGACGACCACTTTGCACTTAAATTGGTATATAAGTTGAGCGTTATTAGTGGTCTCGACTCTGACCTTGATTTTGAGATTGGTATTTCTTCTTTGATGATATTGTTCTTGGGTGGATTCAAAAAATCCCCATTTTAATGTTTGTTTGTCCTAGTGACGCTTGGTGGAGTGATTCTCCTTGGTGATATGATCTTGTGGCTATTTCTTGGCCTAGATGGAGTATTGCATTGGTTAGTTTCCAGCTTAAGTTTTATTTCTTCGAGTTGCTAAAGTTTATGCCTTCACTAGTGTGGTTTTTAGCCTTGAAAAGTTTTTACCATATTTGGATAGGTCTTTCCCTCCTGCGGATATGGAGTGGGTTATATGCATTTCAACCAGTAATTTTTTCTTTGGCATGACTCCTATTTTGTGCCTATGTTTCCTTCCCTCCAGCTGATATAGAGTTAGTTACTTGTGTTATCAGTCGGTGGTTATTTCTATGCCGATTTTGCTCTCTAAATATGTCTTGACTGTGACTTAGTTTGATCTATCTCGGATATGTCAGAACTTGTTGCTAGAGTTGATTTGAGATAGTTGACATTGACATAACCTTATTGGTCCAGTTTTTGATTTCGACTCCTTGGAATGGTGATTTAGAAGTATGATAGATTTGGAGCATTAATGCCTACCCGATTTTAGTTTTGATTTAGATATTTGAGATTGTGCGGTTCAGCCTTGGTATTGAGATTTCAACTTAGTGTTGTAGAGCTTGCGTGCAACTTTTGTTTTAGACTTGTCCTTGTTCAGATTTCATTTATAGGCTAGTTGAGCCTACTCCGTGGTTGCCTAGTCAATCTCTAAACTTCGACGGGATTATAGATTATTAGTGTTTAGATAATAGACCATAGGCCTAGTCTTGGGTATTTTAATTTTGACCGCGAGTTTCAATTTTCTTTGGGAATTTTGGATGATTTACTCAGTGGGAGTAATATTCTTGAGTTGGATTCAGTATGTCTTCATTCTCAATAGATGAGATATCCTAGAGTGGAATATTCAGTGATGCGTAGTTATACCTTGGATTTTGAGATATTAGTTTGATTTTCATCCAAACTGGTTGGAGCATTGGCATGGATTGAATTTCATGGTTATCTCCATTTGTATGCCTAGATAGAGCCTTATGCGCTTATTCTCATATTTGCCTTATGGACTTTCAGCGGATCAACTTCAGTTCTTTGAGTTGTCCGTGATGAGACTGTGTGGATGAGACTCAAGTGAATTTTCTCCTAGCTTAGAGTATATAGTAGGTGCATAAATAAAAAAAGGCCATTTTTTTGATTTGGAGTCGATTTTATGACTCATGCCTTGGTTTGCTGTTGGATTGGATGAGACTTTTGTTGATTTATGTGGATATAAATATGGTATCAGCGTGATGTGATTTAAATGTGTGTGTATCAGCCTTTTGAGTTTAGTTGGAGGTCAGTTAGCGGTTAAATTGAGTTGGCTATTTTAGAAGTAGAATGAGAGTGCTGGTTGAAAAAAGGATAGTTGTTGAAAATTCCCTTGCAAGTGTTTTCTCTCCACTGAGGTTATATGGGAAGTCATGCTTGGAACATTTAAGCTCAGTACCTCATTCTTTCGAGCATTTGAGATTCTTTTTGTCCGTTGACTTTCGAGGATGAAAGTCCTTTTAGTAGTGGATATTGTAATGACCCTTCAAATCATTTTCCATATTTATGCTTATCTTCACCATTTGAGCTTCTCCATAGCTACCCCAAGTCATTTTGACTTTTTGGATCGACGGTTCGATTACTGGGTAGTTCATTTGGTTTTTAGATCCAATCCCATATTTAGAAGTCTTCACTAGATCAAAATGGCAACCGGGCAAAAACTTCAGTAGAACAATCTCGATGCAAATTCTGACTATGCCATTAGATCCAAAATATAAGTTCTAGTCTAGGTAGACCTTTGGTTTGGGTCCCAATGCACTTAGGCTCATTTCGACCTATTGGTCAAAAAGTTAAAAATTAGAATGAATGGGTGTGGGACCCACATTTGGTTGAAATGACCTCAGATTCAAAATCCAACTTTGCCATTGTGTCCAAAACATTGATTTTAGGCTATTGAGTCCCTTGGTTCAGGTCCCAAGGCTCCTGGACTTATTTTGGGCAATTGAGCAGATTTTATAAAAAGTAATGAAACTATAAGTGTGGGCCCTACTTTTTTCCTAAATGATCTCCAATGAACATTATGATGATTCCAATGGATTCGAAATGTAATTTACATTGAATATTAACTATTGGATCATGTTTTTTTGGATCCCGGATGAGTTTTGAGGGTCAAAAACCTATTTTTGAGTTTGCTGTCATCTGGTGCAACCGCGATCATGGCCAGAGTGTAGTGATCATGGGTAGCGTGATTGCGGCCTGTCTGACCACAATAGCGACATATCTTTAGCTATAGGTTCTATATAAAGTCCTTAAGATGTATTTGGGGCATTTCCCATTTACTATTTAGACCTAAAACCCCCAAAATGAGTGTAATAACTCAAAATTGGTCATGTGAGTGTAATAACTCAAAATTGGTCATGTGGCTGACTTGGGAGCTTAATTATCATCTTGTATCTGAATTATCTTCAAGATTAAGGTAAGAATTTCTTTAATTCATGCTTGAATTTCTTAGTTTGGACCCAAAACCCCAATTTAGCTTAGGGCTTGATTTTACACTAGAGAATGCTTAGTTTTCACCCATTCTTTGAGGGTTATGATTCCTTATTCATGTGTGAACATTGGGTTGGTCTCAAAAACTTATTTTTCATATGTGGAACCCACTTGAGATTTTGGTATCATTTTTAGACCCAAAGCATAATATTGCAATATGGGTATCATAGACTCATATTTATGAGTAGATTATGGTTTTGATAGTGTGATGACATTTTGAGGATCATCAAGTGAAGAAGAGAATATGGAGCATGAAGTAAGGTTTTGCGGTTTGGACTTAAGGTAGGCTTCTGTCTTGATATATTGATGTTATTAAATGAGGGTTTGAGACCCATAAGATGGCATATTTATGACCCTTTTGGTATCCTATTGCCTTCCCTCTTAAGTTTAGATTAGTTATTGGATGGATATGATATAATGCTATGTTTGGAATTGGTTTTAGCTTTTGAAGCATTATTTTTATATTTAGCCTTATTGAGCTAGTGTGGTAGTCTTGAAACTATAAGTTGGGTAGAGTTGACTTGATTACCCTTGTTTCTAGTCGAAGTTGCTATCTTAGACTTGAATATGGCTTACTTGACATCTAAAAAATGAACTAGATACCTTATCCTAGTTTGGGGCATAGTATTCTTAAATACGGAAATTATGGGGTAGAAGTGTGATCGTTCGGCCCACTTAGGCCTAAGCTTGTGTTAAGTCTTGTGGACTTAAATGTTAGACATAGATGAGGCTAGTAACCTTAGAATAAGGTTACTTTGTAACTTGGTATCTTGTATTAATATTCCCAGATTATGGCTTTTTAGTTATGGTTATGATACTCCTTGCAAAAGTGATATTTGGCATTTAGAGATGATATTCCTCCTAGATACATTATGTGGCCTATAGAGGCACTATTCCCTCTTAGACTTAATGATTTCCTATAGTGATTCTATTCTCTCTTAGCCTTGATAATTGGCCTATAATGATGCTATTCTCTCATAGATTTGATAATTGGCCTATAGTGATGCTATTTTCTCTTTGACATGATGATTGACTTATAGTGATGCTATTTCCTCTTAGACTTGATGATTGGCCTATAGAGGTTCTATTTCCGTTAGTCATGAATTTTGGACTTATAGAGATGATGTTCCTCTTGGATGTGTAAATTGGTGTAGAAAAGTGATCTTCCTCGTAGTCATGATGTATGACCTATTGATATATGATATCCTATAAGTGATTACATGCTTATTGATATTATGCCTCCTATATGTGAGATGCCTCATCTCTTTGAGATGATAAAAAGTATGCTACAGTTATAAATATAATTATTGATATGAGTCCTTGATATATGTATGAGCCTAAGTCGTGATTCTGATGTTTTGATTGTTTCAGAGAAATTAATGGGCTAAGTCCGTGTTATGATATTGATTCAATTATCAAAAAATATTTATCATTATAAATGATATGATTCCAGCTTATGAATATGAATATGAATCAGTTTGTGTACATATCTCTCTAGTATGGGATGAAAGAAGATGTGATATGATGCTTACTATTCCACTGATTGAATACTAGTGATGGCATGCATAGATTTGGTACATTCATGATTATTATATCGGTAATTGATGTGATTCTAGTTGAAATGTGATCTTATGACTATTCTTCCTAATTAAGGGTTAAGCTAAGTGGTATCTAGATATCTTTTAGGTGTCTATAGTACTTGATAGCTAGAAATCTAATATACTAGTTAATGAACCTTGCTTAGTTTAAATATGGTAACTAGCGATGATTGATACGTGGCTAATAATAATGTTGTATAGTTGATAAAAGAGTATTAGTTGGTAAATGATGGTTAACGAATGAAGGATGTTAGTTAATAAAGAATGGTTAGGTGACAAGTAGTAATGTGTTGTCTAGTAATGATTAATGGATATAGGATGATTAGTTGATAATCATGAAAGGTGGATAAATGGCGTAGTTGTTCTAGTGATAAACCTTGACTAGATGATAGATGTTGGCTATTTAATAACTAGTGGTTAGTTGCTATCTCGTGAGTAAGGATTAGGTGAAAGATAATGTTTAAGCTAAAAACTAGATGTTATGTGATGACTAGTGAACTAGTGATTCTATTATAATAAGTGTTGGTTAACTAATAACGAGTAGTTAGGAAGTATTAACTAGATAGATACTCTATGCTGATATGTCTGTTTATGAGTATTTTAGTGTATCTTATTCGGTTATGGTAATTGTGATGATATTGCTACCCGACAAGGCTAGAGGATACTATTGTAATGCTATTGACACCCAGCAAGGCCGAAGGATACTATTGTAATGCTATTGATACCCGACAAGGCTAAAGGATACTATTGTGATGATATTAATACACAATGAGGCCGAAGGATACTATTATGATGGTATTGATACCCATCAAGGCTGGAGAATACTATTGTGATAATATTGATACCCAGTAAGGCTGGAGGATATTATTTTGATAATATTGATACCTGGCAAGGACGGAGGATACTATTGTGATGCTATAGATAGCCGGCAAGGCCGGAGGATACTGTTGTGATGATATATTGATATCCGACAAGGCCGGAGGATACTATTGTGATGATATTGATATCCGACAAGGATAGAGAATACTATTATGATGATTTTGATACCTGACTATGCCGAAGGATATATTGATGATATGTTGAGATCCAAAAAGGCCAGAGGTTAACTACCATGATGATGGTCCTAATAAGGATAGTTATGATCAGTTGTTATATTGATTGTATACTTTGCTTTCATTCCTGCATGCGCATTGGCTATCACTAGTATGCACCTATGTCTATCAGCCGATATGGGATAGTTGGATTGATATAGGTGAAGAATATACCTTGCATTGTTGTATGTTGATTGGACCTTTTGAGCTTGGGGCGGTGGGGGTACGCATAGGCTCGGCTAGGTATTTGGTTATTTGGAGTAGCTGGTTATTCACGCTGTTATTGGTATTGTTGTTATCATTGTTATGATTATTATTATGGCTATCATATGACATATTGGTCTTTGATCTAGTACTGGGATTTGAGGTATGTCTTCGGCCTCTCCTATCTTGTGATTACATTATTATGCATGATTTTTTCATATCTAGTCATGTGGATTAGAAACCCTGAGTATGATATTATTTAAATCTTGATTTTATTATAATGAGATCTCAAAATAAGAATATGATTATATAGATTATGCTTTGAGATGATGTCGTATTTATATGTATATATACCTATATATATATCTAGCATATGAAGCTATGATGTTACCGTATATCTCTTCCTTTATTGTTCATGTTGTATAGTCCTTACTTTGCCTTGTATATTACTATATATCTTTCTTTTGCTCTTTATTCATATACTGACCTGGGATTTATGGTATAGCATTGACGTGTATTGAATGTAGCTGGAATAGGATAGTTCACCCCGATACTTCCTTAGTCTTATTATGTTAGAATCTTGGACATGAATTGGATAGTTGTCCCTTATTATTCTCATTGATTTGTTATATGATTTCTGGACTCTTGGGTGCAGTTTCTATTCTTTTTATATACTGTATATATTTGCTTTATCTTTGGATCTTAGTTGGCAGTAGCCTACTGAGTACCATTCGTTTGGTACTCATACTACACTTATACAGCCTGCAGATCCTAGTACGGGTTATCATTGTTGCTGTGTGCATCAATCGGAGCATCCATGGTTCAGAGACTTAGAGTGAGCTCCTAACATTCAGAGCATTATTTATCTCTCTCTTTTATGTATTCGACTAGTCTCTAAGTTTTATTCTGATATAAGTTGTATCATTGTATATCTCTTGATATTTCACTTTTGTAATCTTTTTATATTAGAAGCTCTTGTACTAATACCACCAGGTTTTGAGATTCTTCTATGTATTGATCTTTATTTCATATATTCTGCATTCTTTTCTTATATTATTGAGTAGTCCGTTACTAGCCGTTTCGGACTATGGGTTGGCTGGCCTAGTAGTGGGTTATGGTTGGCACCATAATGATCTGAGAAAATAGGGTCGTATGTCAGGCAATTCCTACCAAATTAACCCATTGTGTTAGCTTAGGGTTTTAGTTTAGTTTACCTACTGGGGGAATTTAGTGGGTTCCATCATGACTCATAAGTCGAGTCGTGATAAAATGGTATTAGAGTGCTAGGTTAATCGGTATTGTTGGTACAAGAACAAATTTTTAGTAGAGTTCTATGAATCAAAATAATGACTTCTATTTATTATCTTTGGGAAGCTATAAGACATTTATAGGAAATCTTATCTTTTTCACTTATTTTGTGCTAAGAGTATAGTTGGTTTCTAAAGATTCCTTTGGTTTTACTCTTTCACAAATATCTACGATGCATGTTACTGCTACATGAGATGAGGACACTAAGTTTTCAATTAGGGATCCTACCGAGGCATGTGAATGACCCTAAGGTCGAGTAAAGTCAAGAGATGCAGCCCCAACTATAGACCAGGATATAAGGTCTTCATCAGACCCTATTACCGCACCTGTATTGGAGATTCCTCCATCCTAACTAGTGGTCAGCCTTGGACTAGCCCAGGCTCAATTGAGGTTTATTTTTCATCACTGCTTAGGGATACATTAGTTCAGCTCTTCGGTTTAGATGGTGGCACACCATTTAATGGTGCCTAGTTTATGGATCAAAGTGGACTAAAATAGGAGCAGAACCTATAACTGTGACTCCTTGAGTTGATATCCCCCCAACACCATTAATTACTTAGCCAATAGTCTCCTATCCCACTATGTTTGTTGAAGAGCAAAAGATGTTAGGTAGATTCTTAAGATTGACTCCGTCTAGGTTTTCTAGTGCACCGAGTGAGGATGCTTATGAATTTTTCGTTGCTTAAAAGAATAGGCTCCATAATTTCAGGTAGATTTGACAACTCAACATTGGTGAAGAGGTTATCTTATTTCCAAGTCAGCTGGATCTCCCTAGTGATATGGACTCAGTTCTCCGAGATTTTCTTGGAAAAGTATAAGCTCGAAGCCTTAGAGATTAGTTTTTGAGATTGGAGCATGGATCCATATCTATTTTGGAGTATGAGGCTCGATTTTTTAAGTAGGATAGGCATGCTACATCTATCTTACTGATGGAGAATAAGAGGGTTTAGTCTTTTATTTAGGAATTGTAGATTACTCTTTGCATGTTTACACAGAGTTTGGTTGTGGCTGGTAGGTCTTTTGCTAAGGTTTCTGATCCCATGAGGCCCAAAGATACATCAGTAAGAGTCTGCATTATCAAGGCAATTTTAGTAGGAGCCATAGTGGCTCACCATTTAGAGTAGTAGTTATTAGGGTAGGAACCTTTCCCATCAGACTTATCAATAGTAGGGTTAGTTTAGTTGGCCCACTCATGCCACATTGTTTAGTTGGCCCACTCATGCCACACTCTATCTTACCGATGGAGGCCAGCCTAGTTTCAGTGATCATCTGGCCTGAGTAGTGGTTAGCCTTTAAGAGGTTCATTTTTTAGGTATTCTAGAAGAGATGGTTGTTCTGAGCCAATCAGATCTTCTAGGTTTATTACAACACATAGGACGTGTTATGATTATCGGGCCTTCGACTATTTCTTTGCGAGTGTCCCCATCATAGGGCAATCGGCCTGTACCTTGGAGTGTTTAGTCTATTAGGGCAATACTACCCCTAGATAAACATATTATGTATGGCCATTAGGGTAGTCCTCAAGGTGCTCGTGGAGTTCCTTAGGAAGGTAGGACACGAGGTCAGTAGGCACCCATCCAACTGGTAGGCGTGGTCAGTTATATGCTGTACTTAGTAGACTTGAGGTAAAGTCTTCAGATACTATTATTACAGGTAAGATTTTAGTATTCCATCTGCCAGATTTTTCTTTTTTTAATCTGGGATCCACTTATTCTTATGAATCTGCTTATTATGCTACGTAGTTAGCATTATCTTTGCATTCTTTATTTGTGTTGTTATGTGCATCTACTCCCGTGGGTGATTTCTTAGTAGTGGATTGGATTTTTTGATCATGTGTTATGACTATTTGAGAGTTTGATACTCAGGCTGATCTTATAGTGTTAGATTTGGTGGATTTTGATGTGATACTGGGTACGAACTGGTTATCCCACTATTATGTGATCTTGGATTATTTTTCCATGATTGATACCTTAGCCATTCTGACTTTTACCCAGTTGTTTGGGAGAGATCTATTAGCCGCGGTAAACGGAGATTATTTCTTATATGCAGGCTAAGAGAATTATATTTAGGGGGTGTGAGTCTTATTTCACTTATATTTGTGATGTTAGTGTGGAGAGTCCCTCATTTGACTATATTCCTATAGTTTGTGAGTTTCTAGATTTTTTCCTACTAATTTACCTGTTATTCCTTCTGAGCATGATATTAAATTTATATTAATCATGAGCTGGGCACCAACCTTTTTCTATTGCACCTTACCATATGGCTTTTGTCGAGCATAAGGAGATGAATTCTCAGCTTTAATATCTTCTAGGTAAGTGTTTCATTAGATCGAGTGTGTTGCCTTAAAGTGATATTAGCTTGTTTGTGAAGAGGAAATATGATTTATTGCGTATGGTTATTGATTATAGGTAACTTAATAAGGTAATTGTGAAGAATAGTGATCCTATGCCTCATACTGATGATTTATTTGACCAGTTTTAGGGTAAAATGGTGTTCTCTAAGATGGACTTGAGTCCAGTTATTATCAATTGAGGATTCGAGATGAGGATATCCAAAAGATAGCCTTCAAGACTCGTTATGGTTATTATGAGTTCTTGGTGATGTCTTTTGGGTTAACTAATGCCCTAATAACATTCATGAACTTGATGAACCCCCTGTTCAGGCCATATTTGAGCTCCTTCATGATTGTGTTCATCAATGACATTCTTGCGTATTTGAAATGTAGGGAGGATTATATGCAATATTTGAAGATTGTGCTCTAGTCTTTGAGAGATCATAGACTTTTTGCCAAATTCTTAAAGTGTGAGTTTTGGTTTGAGTCGATAACATTCCTAGGACATATGGTGTCTAAGAAGGGTTTATGATAGACCCAAAAGAGATCGAGGCTACTCATGATTAGGCCATGCCTACATCTCTATTTGAGGTTCGTAGCTTTATAGGTTTTGCCTGGTTACTTCAGGTGGTTTGTTGAAGGGTTTTATACTATTTCAACATCGATGACCAAATTGACCCAGAATGATTTTCCTTACTAGTGGTTAAAGAAGTGAGTAAAGCTTCCAGAAGCTCAAGGGATTTCTTATTTCAGATTCTATTTTGTCTTTTTTTGTTGAGGGTGAGGGATTCACCATATATGGTGATGCTTTTGGTGTTGGTTTGGATTGTGCATTGATGTAATAGGGTTAAGGTATTACTTATACATCAAGGTAGCTAATGGTGAACTAGTACGACTAGCCTACTCATGAGTTGGAGTTGGCAACAGTAGTTTTCCGCTTAAGATTTGGAGGCATTATTTATATTGCGTGCATTGTGAGATCTACACCGGTCATTGTAGTCTTCAACCTCTTATGATCTAGCACAAGCTAAATTCTAGGTAGTGAAGATAGATGAAGTTGCTTAAGGATTTTGACATCTTTATTTTATACCATTTGGGCAGGGTAAATGCGGTACAGGATGCCAGTATGGGTAGCATAGTTTGTATCTTATTTTCTTAGAGGCCGTTGGTGTGGGACATCTAGTCCTTAGACAATTGATAGTGCGTCTTGGTATTTCAAACCCCAGGAGGATCCCTGCAAGTATTGAGGTAAGATTTACCTTATTTGAGTAGATTCAGAATCATTAGTTTGAGGATATAAGACTTTGTATCATCCATGTTTAAGTGTTGAGTCCAGGAGGGCTACAATAGATTTTGAGGGTATTTTGAGATTCGATGGCCTTATTTGTATTCTGCAGATTGGTGACTTAATCCATTTGATATTGTGTGAGGCTCCCAGCTATAAATATTCTATTCACTCCTAGTACAACTACGATGTATATTAATGTGAGGCAACATTATTGGTGGATTGGTATGAAGAGAGATATGGTAGACTTGTAGCTCGTTGCCTATGTTGTCAGCAGGTGAAGGTAGAGCATCAGAGGCCTGGTGACTTGATTCAAAGATTTCCCATTCTCGAGTAGAAATAGGAACAAATCACCATGGGCTTTGTTAGTGGTTTACCTCAAACATCAAGTACTTGTGATGATATTTGGGTTATTTTAGATCAGTTGACCAAATTGGCACATTTGATTCCTATTTAGATGTTCTTCAGTGTCTAGAGGTTAGCCTGTATCTACATGCGTGAGATAGTTTGCTTGCATAGAATATCTATATCTATCATTTTATTTCATATTTCAGTGTTCACTGCTAGCTTCTAGAGGGATTTTCAGGTAGGATTGGGTAATCAGGTGGATCTTGGCACAACTTTTTGCCCTCAAACCAAAAAGCCGTCAGAGCTAATTGTTTAGGTTATCAAGGATATGCTTTGAGCCAATGTTATAGAGGAGGTTAGTGCGAACAACATTTGGCTTTAGCGGAGTTCACATATAATAATAGTTACTATTTAAGTATTGATATGGCTCCATTTGAGGAATTATATGGTAGAGGTTGTCGATCTCTAATTTGATGGTTCGAGACCTTCAAGATTAGACACCATGGTATTGACTTACTTCTGGAGTCGTTGGATAAAGCTAGGGTGATTTAGGATAGGCTGAGGGTAGCTTAAAGTAGGCAGAATGCTTATGTAGATCATAGACTTGGTGCCTTGAGATTTTTAGTTAGAGACCAGGCATTCCTTCGTGTATCACCCATAAAGGGTGTGATGACATTTGAAAGAAAAGGCAAGCTCATCCCCAGATATATTGAACCTTTCGAGATCCATCGCATAGTTGAAAAGGTGGCATATGAGTTAGCCTTACCCCTAGATTTTCTTGTTGTTCATCCAATTTTTCAGGTTTCTATGTTGTGGCATACATTCTTGATGAGTTTTATATGTTGCGGTGGGAATCGATGCAGCTAGATGAGAGGTTGATCTTTGTGGAGAGGTCGATTTTCATATTAGCCAAGGATAATAGGTGGTTGCACTCTAGAGAGATTCTAGAGGTTAAGATTCAGTAGAAACATTGTCTAATAGAGAAGGCTACTTGGGATATCGAGAGCAAGATGCGGTACAAGTATCCTCACCTATTCAAGACTTCAGATACATCCTAACCATTTACATTCGTAGATAAAAGTTCTTTTAGTAGTGGATATTGTAATGACCTCCAAGTCATTTTCTACTTACCATACCTTTTCATTATGTAGAGCTTTCCAATGGCTCCCCCAAGCCATTTATAACTTGCTAGAGCTGATAGTTTAATTACCGAACAATTCATATATCTTTAGAGCCAATTCCCTATAGTCTTTGTTGGTTAAAATTTCCCAGTTGACATAAACTTTAGTCAAACAATCTTGTATGCCTATTCTAATAATCCTATCAACCCCACGTCGACTTTTGGCTAGAGGGAACTTTGGTTTAGGTTCCAAGTCTTTCATACTCATTTTGGGCTATTGATAAAAAATTGGTTAAACTTGCCCTTGGGTGTGGGGCCCATTTTTCATCAAAACAACTTCCGAAGGAAAATTTCAACGGTGACAGTGAGTCCAGAATTTTAAATTTGGTAGGATGAAATAGTTTATATGCATTCACAAGATTTAAAACAAATCCTGAGGGGTTGGTGGAGACTTGGAAACTTTAGATGTTTTCATCTCATGCTTCACTCTGCTGTTGCATCCGCTAAAGTAGCCCTTTGGGAGCTTTTGCAAAGTCCAATTGGCCTTGGCTTGCTGAAACACCTTAGGTTTTGGCCTTTGAAAATTTCCTAAGCTTTGATCTCACTGTCCGTGTAATGACTCATCATATGAGTTGTATAATGTGGTAACGGGTCAGGTGACCTAACTTGTAAGGTGTCCAAGGAGTGAAGGTTGAGTTTCTGTTGTGGTTATGACTTGGGGATATGGGTCGTATTATTTGGTGATGGGATGTTAGGTTGATCCTACACTTAATTTGAAACTTAGTGACTTGACTTGGCTCTGAGTACGAGTGGCTCACTAAGAGTCATGAGGATAGTGTACGAGTGGTATAGCATAATCGTATGTTGACCAGTGTCTAATCCCTTTGGATTCTATCTTGGGTATGACATGACCATACGGGCCGTATAGTCTAGTCATGGGTTGGGGAAGTTGAACGGTATGGTGTTCAGTATGAAATGTCTAACTTTCTATTCTGGTTACGACTAGATGGTACCAATCATATGATGTGGTGACGAGTTGGAGGGTCAACTCGTACCCACCTGCGGGATTTTTACAGTTTAAGTTGGGGGTAATGAAGACATTTCCACCAAATAACTCCATTGGATACCAAAACATAAAACACCTTTTGGGACTTCGTTAACCTATTATCCTCAATCAAGCACTCTTAAAAATATCTCAAAATCTCTCTCAAGCTCTTGGATCAAGAAAAGGCTAGGGTTTTTTCAAAGCAATTAATTAAGGCTCTTAAGGATGGGTTCACGCCATCTTTCATGGTGTCTAACACATGTTACTCTTCCATAATTGTTAGTTAACCAACAAGGTCATGTTTTCATATATGGTTTTCCTGGTATTATTGGATTCGTCTTGGTTTTGAAATAGATGTTGGGAGTTTTGGTTGTTCAAGGTTGGTTAATGTTTACACAT
>NC_061119.1:93785986-93869330 GCF_002878395.1 Capsicum annuum
AAACTACTGTTTATAGTCGTGGGCTATTTAATACAACTATGGGCCCAAAAGTGACTCATTTTAGCAAATTCGGCACATGCCCACGCATGTCATCTACGGATGTATGCTCCTCACTTTCACACACAAGTGGCTTCACAAGTTCTTTCAAGGCCTCTTCGAGCTTTTCTTTGACCCCTCCAAGGTACCTCGATCCTTCTTGGATGTAATCACTAATGACATCCTTTCAACCATAATAAAGGGTCTTCAAACACCTTTTGCTTCATGATTATCCCATCAAAAGGTCCTAGGGAATTTTTTATTGTATCAAAAAAAATTTCAAAAATAAGTTTAAATTTAGTTTAGGGAAGGGTTGGGGGTAATAGAACTCCCGTGAAGTTAGAGTGTGTTGTAACAACTTCAGTTATAGTTCAGGGGGGTCACAAATACCTATAGCTAATTTAAAATCATAAACCTCTTTATAAATAGTTAATTTCTTCCATTTATTTTTATTTTAAATTCTTTACATTTCAATTTATTTTTTATTTCTATTATTTTAAATTCTTTTTGATTTTTACAATCCTAATATATGCAAAAAAATATTTTTATATTTGAGTAAAGCATCTAGTACCCCTTGAACTATGATCAAATTTGCTACAACACACTCTAACTTCACCAAGGTTCTATTACCCCCTGAACTCAATTTTAGCATATTTTTACTAACCCTTTTAGATGATGTGACACCTTTTATATGAGCTTTATTTAATATAATAATGGGTCCACGTCAACACAAAAAAATGACAAAATACGCTAAAGTTGAGTTTAGGGGGTAATAGGACCCCTGTGAAGTTGAAGTGTGTCGTATCAACTTTGGCCATAGTTTAGGAGGGTACTGAATGCTTATTTATATTTTATTTCCTTCCTTGTCATTTCTCAACCTTTAGTCCTTTTGATTTCATGCTATTTTTTGTGTTATCTATTAGTTATTTTTTTCTGCATTTGGTATAATTGTGTTCGTATTATAATTTTTAAATTAAAGTAAAATTCATTTTTGAATAAGGTTATTGACTTGCATTTTCCTTTCAATTAGATTATATATTTAACCTCTCACCTCTGAGAAAGTGGTATGTACTGCATACACTTATCCTCACCAGAACCCACTTGGTGGGAATATGTTAGGTATGTTATTGCTATTGTATGTTATGTTGAAATATGACATAAAAATATTATTTTAACTTTTTTATTTTGAATTTTAAACTTAAGTTATATTTTTAGTTCCCATTTACTTGTTTTAGCAGTGCTGACTTGATATGTCACATTGTAAGACATTCTTTTTTCAACAGAATTGATAGATATATTTTTATAAAATATTTTAATAATTTTATGACATTATATTTATAAGATTATTATTTTTGTAAAATATGCATTTCACGACGTTCTTAAAAATCATGGAGTTTTGGTATTTATGTTTAATTAAATTAAAATGTCCTAATTTATGAAATATATATCAATTATTTTTAATTATTATTTAAGTTTTTTTAAATATATATATATATATATATATATATATATATTAAATATCTAATTTAGTATCATTTATAAAGACCTTATTTGTCAAATAATAATTTTTAAGATTTGGTAATTAACTTTTATTTGTAAAATTTAATATAACCATGTGATTACACTTTACAACCAAATAATACACTTGTAGTTACACTATAATACATTGTGGCAACCAAACAGGTCATTATAATTACTTAGTTGTGTCATTACTAGGGTAGTAATTACTACCCTAATAATTATACCGATTCTAATCATCAAGTGCCTTAATGCAAAAAACTTTTATTCTTTTAAAATAATCATTCTTTATAACTTCTGTCAGCAGTACTCTTTTCTTTCATTATTTCTTTCACTTCTATCTGGGCAGTGGCAGACCTATGTAGAAATTTGGGGTGCTCCGGCACCCACTAAACTCAACGCGAAATAGGTAAAATTACATACAAAATATATGAAAATAGGTATAAAACATATAAAAGCTCCCACTATAACAAAAAATTTGTTGGGTGCCTTGGCATTTGGGTTGATCTTAAGGTGCTTAATTGGGAGGAGGCCTTGAGTTCGAACCTCATTGGGGTTATTTTTTATTTTTTTAAGTTTTAAAATTTTTTAAGCACCGACTATCCTTAAATCCTGGGTCCGCCACTGTATCTGGTGATTTTCCATAGATTCTGACTTTTTTTTTTTAATGTCAAGCACAATCCGGGCCTGGTCACCAAGAACCCATGCATGTGTACTTAAAATCTTACTAGACTTTATTCTAGTTCTCGAACCAATGGTACACTTATAAGTCTTACTCATGTAGTAGTTTTTGTTGTTTTTCGGGTACAAAATCTGTATTTAATAATAGGAATTTCAATACTAAGTTCAAGAACTACAAAGGAGTTCCAACAACTTCTAGCACAAGGTAAAATTATGTATGAACTATCAAAATGAAGTTTCTAGTATTTTCTAGAAAAATAGTAAAACCAATTTAATGAAAGAGAGATGAAGACAGAAATGGTAGAATCAAATCCACCGAATTCACGGTGTGTCCTTAAGGGATTTATTTTCCTCAAGTACCCGAGATTCATGGAATATATCATCCCAGAATAAAATGATTCACTTCAGAAAATAGTGGTACCTCAAATTTACTAAACAATGAACTCACTCAGCAGTTTGAAGATTACACTCGAGTTTTTAAAAGAAGAAGAGATGTTTTTCAACTCAAATTTTCATACCTTTACCTGGGAAAAAATTCAAGTATTTATAACTAAAAGGTGGTTCTTTGTAAAGGAAGCAATGGTTCACAAAATAATGTACTGTTTTGAAATGATACCTTACCGATGCTGGATCTGTGCTCGACCTACGCTGGATCAGTATGCATAGATAGTATTTGTCACAAACCAAAATGTTCTGGCTTGGAAATATATAGGAAATATATTTTGGGTGTATTTATGTATTATAACATTGCTATTCGAGCCTTTTTAGCCTTGTTTGAGGAGGATTTGTATGCTATATGTGATGATAATGATATTAAAGTGCATATAAGTGTCCAAGTATGTACTTACAATGTTTAATGGTGTTTTCACATAAGTTGTAATTAATTTGAGCATTTAAAGGTCAATCGAGAAAACTAGTATTACTAGCTTGAACTATGTGTTTGTCTAGTCTACCATGTTGGATTCTTTTGTGATAATGAGTTCATAAGGGACTTATTGTGTATTTATATTGGAAACAACTTATTTGTATTTTTCTAAGTTCAACTGAATTAAATCAAGAGTTGAAATAATGAGTTGAAGATCAATAGGAAATAACCTAGTCTTAGCATATGCTTTGAGTTCACCGTTCTTGATATGGTGTTGTTATGGTCTCTAACACGTGGTGTATTATGATGTAGGATGTTTTGTTAGACAATGATAATGATATATTGCTGACTTAAAGGCTAGAAATCCATTGGAAACACACCATAGATGCTTGGAGTGAACCGACAAAAGCATGAGACGAAACTAGATGAGAGAGAACGCATTGAGCACACTATTGCAATAGGGTCCTTATAGAGATGGTAAGGCTGCCGTGTTGCACCAATGAGCCAATCAAAAGTTGTCGTGTCCTAAATATCAACGCGATTACACCACTTCTAGAGCTAATAGCAATGGATATTTTAGCGTGATACGATGATGATTAAAAACGGAAAAATTATGCCCAGCTAGAAAATAAAAATATGGAAACCTAATCCCATTAGGTTTATGATTGGTCTATTATAAATATAATGTGCTAAAACCTATTTTGGACATCTTGGAATGGCTGGGAGCATTGAGGAGGCTGCTACAACTTTATTTTAGATTTTTATTCTTTAAGTTAGTTTTTTTATGGTTTTAATCATTCATACAATTATTTGGATGTTGATTATGGCTATGAGTGGCTAAAAACTTTCTTTCCGGGGTTAAAGCCAAGAACATGACTACTATTGTTTTGAATTAATTTTATTAGATTTTCTTATGATTATTGGTTATTTGTTTATTGCTGTTTTAATTATTTTTAGGATTGATCACCCTTAGAATATATTTATTGTCACCCTTGTGATCTCCAGAGAGGGAATAGGGAGATAGGACATGGGAATAAACAAAGTATGATTTGTATTGTTTTATGGAATAATGAATTCAAATTAACATCTAGGACAAGAATGTATCTAGAAGCCTTACTTGTTCCACACATAGGATGATAGCTTAAAGAACTTAATTGGACTATTACATCCCTGCTCAACGATGTAGTTGTAATGTTCAAGGTTACAGGTCAGGATACCAAGATCATGCAATTAACCTCATTAATCAACAACCGAGATAAGCAAGTTAACTAATAAAGTTCAATAACATAGTACGATTGTCCGGAGTGCTTTAACCTTGGGCTTTTCTCCATTGATTGTTCCAAAAATTTTATTTTTTATATTGTTTTCTTTTCTTTACAAATTTCAAACTCTCTTTTGGTTACTCTTGCACCAATTGAATCTAAAGTGTGAATTGAAATCAAAAAGTTGTTAGACCAAGCCCCCGTGGGATCGATACTCAACTTTCTTGAAGGGTACATTATTACTTGGTAGACCACGTAACTTGCGCTTGTGCTTGAGCACTGTCAAGTTTTTGGCACCATTGCCGAGAACTTGTAATTTGGATACTGTTTTATTTTTATTTTTACTTTTAGATTTTTTTTGGTGTTTATATGCTTTGTTTTTGTTTTGTATTTGCAGGAAACAGGTTTACAAAGTAGTAAGCTGGCAAGGGATCAGGACTTGGTTGAAACAAGCTTCAAACCTAAGCAACTTTTCCATCAATGAAGGAGATAAGCAATCCTTCACCCCCAAATTCCTCATATCCAAGAAGATCCTACTCTAATGGCTAAAGAACAAGTAGCCTAAAGGATAGTCAGAGAAGTGGCAATCTCACTTCTAACCAATTTGACCTCCCCATTTTAGAAGCTGATAGTTGGAGGCAATTTTGAGCTTAAAAAGAATATGGTATAGCTTCTGATTAGTAGTGGATATTTCACAGGGCTTTCATATGAAGATCCAAAGTTCTACTTGCAAAATTTCCTTGAAATCAGTGATACATTTTTTCCTATGGGGGTAAATGCAGATTATGTAAGGATAACGTTGTTCCTTTTTTCACTATTCGAGGAAGCAAAAAGTGGTTGAATGTGGAACCAGCAAATTTAATAACATCATGGGATGCCATGGCTCGAAAATTCCTTATTCGATTTATATGTCGGTCAAGACTGCGAGACTTCACAGTGAGGTAGTGTGCTTTAAAAAGAAGCTAGGAGAGAATCTTCATCATGCTTGGGAGTTCTTCAAGGCACTTCTTTGAGATTGTCCACACCATTAACAGTCTAATGAGGTGCTTGCTCATACTTTTGTAGAGGTTTTTTTATCACAATATAAAAATATTGCTAGATTTAGCTGCCGGTGGTTAAGCTCTTGAGATGACATATGATGAGCTATATATTTTACTAAACTACATAGCTCAAGAAAATCCAGAATGGCATTTAGATTCGAGGAGCGCTACAAAAAGAGTTGCTGGTGTATTAGAGGTTGACCAATTCACTATCATACCTGCTTAGATCTCTGTATTAAAAAATCAAATACGCAGTCTGAAGTTGGGAGTAGCATAATGTGTAGCCACAGTCAATATAATCCAACAAACTGCAGGTTGGTGTGAAGTTTGCGGTAATAGTGGTCATTCCGCAGCTATGTGTGATGCAAATCCAGAATCAGTAATTTATGTGGGTAATGTTCAAAGGCCTAATTATGGTAACACATACAACAAAAAACGGCAGACTCAACCACCGATGCAGACATGGAATGCTCTACAACAACAAGCTTCACTAAATCAGTCTACTAGCAACATAGAGGAGAAAATAGAACAACTTTTAGTTGGTCAAGCACAAATGGCTGCAGACATGAAAAGTCAATAGAAAGAATTAAAGAATCAGCAAGCGGCAAAAAGAAGCTTAGAGTTGCAGTTGGGAAAATTACAACAGACACTTAGTACTAGGCCTCAAGGTAGTTTGCCAGTTGATATAGAAAATCCAAAACAAGTAATGGAAATCACTTTGAAGAGTGGTATAAAGATCAACAAAGAACCTCCAAAGACAACTAAGGAGGTAGATGCAGATTTGACGCCCCCATTGGTTTCCAAAAAGTTGTTGAAAATTTGAGGAAGTCTGAGTACTCAAAAGAAAAAATTGCTGCAGAAGTGGAGAAGCAAATTTCATAACTTTCTTTCCCATACAAGCACAAAAAAGAAGAGGATAGATGTTTTAAGAAGTTCTTTGACACGTTCAGAGAGATATACATTAACTTACCTTTGTTAGATATTTTGCAGGGTATGCCTAAGTACGCTAAGTACTTGAGGGATGAGGTTTCTAATATGGTAAAGTTTCAGTATGTGGAGGCGGTAGCACTCACTGAAGTGTTCAGCGGTGGTGACATAGAAAATCCCTAAAAACTAAAGGATTCGGGAAAGTTTACTCTCCATATTCAAATTGGGAGTAGTAAAGTGATCCATGCACTGACTGACTTAGGGGAAAGTGTCAACTTGATTCCCCTCTCCTTGTTCAACACTTTGGACTTAGGGAATCCTAGACCGAGCCATGTGCTACTGCAATTGGCAAATTAGATCATTGCTCGCTCGAAAGGAATAATTGAGGATGTCCTCATAAAGGTTGGTAAATTTATTATTTTAGATTTTCAGGTAGATGAACAGGTACCAATTATTTTTGGGCATCCATTCTTAGCAACCGGAGGAATGTTAATTTATGTTAGAAAAGGTACGATCACAATGAGGTTGGAGGATGAAGATGCAGTATTTAAAGTTTACAAGGAACTAAACACACTATCTCACTATAAGGACTTGTGCATGATTACTATTATTAAAGGGGATAAGTGTGGGGTTGTTAGTCCGCCAAAGACCTTTTTAGACTACCTCATTGAGCTGTCTAAGCCAAAACTACCACAACTTGATATAATGCAAATTGATGAGCCTGAAAAGGCTAAAGTTGAAAGACTAGGTACCCTTGAGAGTTCATACCCAAGAGGGGTGAAAAGAATAAGAAGATGGAGAATAAGTGTGATAAAAAAAAAAAAAACATAACGACTAAGTCGTAGTTGGGTCATGTCACGACACTAAATTAGGCGCTGCTTGGGAGGTAACCTAAGTTAAGTAGGTATGATTTTTTTTTAGTTTTTAGTTTTTACTTCATGTAGTTTTTATTTTTATTGAGTCACAGGTTGATGGGAAGTCTTAGTATTGAACAACTAAGTTAAGGAGCCTGACAGAAACTGAGTGCGGCATCCCCGGACCCTATTAGTGCAAAAAGATGCTACTAGATAGGCCTAGAAGCCTCAAGGAATATTTCCATCTCTTACTTTTAAGTTCACTTTGGGGACTTAAAGTGTTAGGAATAAGTGACATATTCTTGTTGGTGCTATAAGTGATTGCATGATGCAAGTATTTTTTTTGTAAAGCATGTTGATTGAGTGAATTAATACTACTTTTGAGACTCCTAGGCTCAAGTTTGTGACTCATGTACCTGTGGCTTAAATTTGACTTCATGCTATTGTTTGGTCGAGTCTAAGATGATCCTACATGAGTTGAGTATGTGCCATGTGCATGTGAGGTGTTGTACATTTCTTGTTGCATGTGATTTCTAGAACTTGCCTAATATGTGTGAAAATCAAAATAAAAAGTGTGGGTCTAGGAGATGATATAGGCATTTTTTGATAGCCTTGTTTTTACCTTCTATTTGACCTACCCTTTGTGCTTAATCTTAGTAAATGCAATTGAGATTTTTGCTTTTTTTCTTTAGCAGCCTAATAAGTAGCCTAATCCCTTCTTTGATAGACTTTAGTTTGATCCAAAGCTCCTAGGTGCTTTAATGAAAAATTAATTGCGTAAGGAGTTTGAGAAATTAAAGAAGGAAAAGTTAAAGAAAAGCTCCAAAGAGATTGTTATTAGTGTTCAAAAGAGCTGTAATGTGTTATGGTGGGAAGTTGAGTAATGAAAAGAATAAAAATTTGTTCATATTGAATGGGTTTTTCATAGAATACTCCCACCATAGTGTATGTAAATGAGCTTAATAAGATGGGGTGGAAAATGAAAAAAAAGAATGAGGTAGACAAAAGTGGTGTAGTTTGGTTGTTAGAGTTGAATTGAATGTATAATGTAGTGTGTTAAAGTTCTTAGGAAAGGTAGTCACTATTCAGCCAAAATAGCTCATTTTTGTCCCTTAGCCTACATTAAAACCATTAAAGATCTATTGGATTCTAGTATTTGTGAGAGTGAGCGTAACTTGATTCTTGTATCCATTGTATTATAAATTGTATTTATATGAGTGATTATGGGTAACTCTCTTGTTGTGAGGGAACATGTTTGATGAATGTGGGTGATTCATAATAATGTCTTGTATTGAGCAATTAGCATTAGTTTTCCAACTTGGTGAGTCAAGTCTTGAGACTAGGATGTTTTGAAGTAGGTTTCTTGAGCTTTCAATTATGTATTTAACATGCTTAGTGAAGAAACTTGTATTTCGTGTAGTCATTATAGTACTAGCTTGAATGTATTGCTTGTATTAGAAATGTGGAGCCTCTTTAGGTAATGGTGTTATAGTTAAGAGTTGTTCGAGAATGAACAAGGCTTTAAGTATGGGGTGGTGATATTGGGTGTATTTAGGCATTCTAGCATTGCTATTCTAGCCTTTTAGCCTTGTTTGAGGAGGATTTGTATGCTATATGTGTTGATAATGATATAAATCTACATCTAACTTTCCAAGTATACACTTACAATGTTTAATGGTGTTTTCACACAAGTTTTAACTAATTTGAGCATTTAAAGGTCAACCAACAAAACTAGTGTTACTAGCTTGAGCTATGTGTTTTCTAGTCTATCTCGTTGGATTCTTTTTTACTAATGAGTTCCTAAGGGCATTATTGTATATTTATATGGGAAACAACTTATTTGAATTTTTCTAAGTTCAATTGGATTAAATTAAGAGTTGAAACAATGAGTTGAAGATCAATGAGAAGTAGCCTAGTCTTAGCTTGTGTTTTGACTTCACCATTTTAGATATGGTGTTGTTATGATCCCTAAACCGTGGTGTAATATGACGTAGGATGTTTTTTGAGCTAATGATGATGATATATTGATGATTTAAAGTCTGGAAATCCATTGGAAACATACCACAAAGGCTTGGAGTAAACTGACGAAAGCATGAGACACAACTAGATGAGAGAGGATGTCGTTGAGCACACCACCGCGACAGGGTCATTATAGCACACGCCAATAAGCCAATCATCAATTGTCCCATCCAGAATCTCAATGCAATTACACCGCTTTGCGAGCTAATAGCGATGGACATTCTAGCATAAAGAGATGACGATTAAATGCGAAAAAACTGTGCCCAGTTGGAAAATAACAACATAGAAACCTAACCCTACTAGGTCTATGATTGGTCTATTATAAGTATAATGTGTTAAAACTAGTTTTGAACATCTTGGAATGCTTGGGAACATTGAGGAGGATACTATAACATTATTTTAGATTTTCATTCTTTAAGCTAGTTTTTTTTATGGTTTTAATCATTCATACAATTATTTGGATGTTGATTATGGATATGAGTGGCTAAAAACTCCCTTTCTAGGGTTAAATCCAAGAAAATGATACTATTGTGTTGAATTAATTTTGTTAGATTTGCTTATCATTATTGATTATTTTTTTATTGTTGTTTTAATTGTTGTAAGGATTGATCACCCTTAGAATACATCTATTGTCACCCTTGTGATCTCGGGAGAGGGAATAGGAATGAACAAAGTATGGTTTGTATTATTTTATTAAATAAGGAATTCGAATTGACATCTACGAAAAGGATGTATCTAGAAGCCATACTTGTTTCACACGTAGGATGATAGCTTAAAGAACTTAATTGGACTATTACATCCTTGCTCAACGATGTAGTTGTAATATTCAAGTTAGGTAAATAGTTAGAGGTTGGGAGATCATGATCATACAATTAACCCTACGAATCAACAACCAAGATAAGCAAGTTAACAAATGAAGTTCAATAACATAGTATGATTATTCGGAGTGCTTTAACCTTGGGTTTACTCCGTTGATTGTTCCAAGACTTTTATTTTCCGCATTGTTTACTTTTCTTTAGTATACAAATTACAAACTCTCGTTTGGTTACTTTTACATCAATTGAATCTAAAGTGTGAATTGAAATAAAACAGTTGTTACAACAATTTCCTGTTGGATTGATACTCGGCTTTCTTAAAGGCCACTATATTACTTGGTAGACCACGTATACTTGCGTGTGTTTTTAGGCACTGTAACACTCGGTCAATTGATAGATGCGATATATTTGAACCATTAAACTTTAATGCATACCTAGGCAACACAAGTCAGACAATTAGTTTTATTACCATTATGGTTCTCACGGGTTTGTTCATTTCAGCCATGAATACGACCTAATTTTATGAGAGCTTAGAGAATAGGCTTTTACTATGATTCTCCTTAAAGCGACTTCCACTTCACCCTCACATAGGTGATTCCTAAATATTTAATCCACTAGATCAAACTATTTTATTAAATATGCCAAACTTAGAAACCATTAAAAAGCTTCAAACCATAAGCATTATTCTTGTTTCCTGAACATTGTCTTCATCAGGTTAATGGGTTGAGTTAATTGACAATGTTGAAAAGTCAGTAACAACTTTGTTTTATCTCCTTGAACCTAACTCTTGGGATCTCCTATCTGCTAGGTAGAGTTATCGCCATGATGACTTGTGCTCGTCCGTAAACCTATTTTCTTTGATGATCTCTCAACTTCCTCTATAGATAGACCTTTTGTAATTTGATCCGACATATTATCCTTTGACTTTGCATAGTCAACCATGATAATTCCACTAGAGAGAAATTCTTTAGTGGTATTATGCCTCCATCTTATATGACCAGATTTATCGTTATACATCATGCTCCCTTCCCTACCTATTGCCGCTTGACTTTCACAGTGTATACATACTGGTGCCAAAGGTTTGGTCTAAAAGAAATATCTTTCAAGAAATTTCAAAGCCATTCAACTTGTTCATTGACTTTATCTAATGTGATAAATTCAGATTTCATTGTAGAGCGGGCAATATATGTCTGTTTGGATGATTTCTTAGAGACTGCTCCTCCAGCTAAAGTAAACACATATTAACTCATGGATTTTACTTCATTTGATCTGGTGATCCAAATTGCATCTCTATATTCTTAGATTCTTCAATTACTGCATTATATTTTTTATAATGCAAAGCATAGTCCTAAGTATGTTTTAGATATCCCAAACTCTTTTAATTTCTACCCAATGACTTTGATTGGGATTACTCATGTACCAATTCAATTTACTAATAGCACATTCTATGTCTGGTGGTGTACAATTCATGATATACATCAAACTTCCCAACACTCTTGCGTACACTTTCACCTTCATTCTTTTGAAGTGTAAAGCTCACGTCTAATGGAGTCTTAATAATATTTATATCCATATACTTGAATAGGGAACTACCTTTTTAATGTAATGAGACTGTGACAATACCAACCATTGTGGAGTTCTATAAATTCTTATCTTCAAGACCATATCAGCAACTCCAAGGTTTTTCATATCAAACTTGCTCTCAAGCATTCATTTTGTGGAATTCAAGTCAGAAATGTCTCTACTTATGATCAATATATCATCCACATACAAATAACGACTTTATGGTCTTTAATGTAAACACATTTATCACATTCATTTGTCTTGAAATCATTTGCCAACATTGTTTGGTCAAACTTTGCATGCCACTATTTGGGTGCTTGTTTTAGTTCATAAAGTGAATTAACAAGTTAGTAAACTTTCTTTTCCTTACTAGGAACTACAAAACCCTTGAATTGTTCCATGAAAATTTCTTTCTCCAATTGTCCATTTAAGAATATTATTTTCACATTCATTTGATGGATTTCAAGATCATATGCCACTTCTAATGAAACAGACATACGAATAGGTGTTATCCTTGTTATTGGAGGGTATATATCAAGATAATTCAGGCCTTCATTTTGTCTAAAGTCTTTCACAAAAGTATTTCCTTGTTTTTTTCAGTATTACCGTCAACCTTAATCTTTCTTTTGAAGATCCATTTAGAACCTGAAGATTTATTTGCTGGAGGAAGATCAACCAACTCCCAAGTATAGTTGCTCATGATTGAATCAATCTCACTATTGACTGTCTTTTTCTAAAAGGATGAGTCCAAAGACGACATTGCTTATTTAAACTTTTGAGGCTCATTTTCAAGAAGAAATATTAGAAAATCTAATCCAAAGGAATTCAACATTCCTTGACGTGTACTACAACTTGGATTCCCATTATTAAGTACATTCTCCTTTGGTTCATCTCAATGTCATTTAGACCCTCCAAGATAGATCATGTCCAATTTTATACGGATAAATGTGTTGAAGAAACTCAACATTATCTAATTTGATTATCGTATTTTCATGAATATCCGAATGTTTGGATTTATGAACCAAAAATCAATATGTTTTACTACTTGTAGCATATCCGATGAACACATAGTCCACAGTCTTAGGTCTAATTTTACACTTTTGGTATAGGAACTTAAACTAGGCTAGACACCCCCACACTTAAAAATATTTCAAGTTGGGTTTCCTTTCTTTTCATTTTTCATATAAATTGGAATGTATCTTTCTATAGGGAACTTTATTGAGTATCTGGTTAGCTGTAAGGATAGCCTTCTTCCACAAGTTTTACGGTAAACCTGAACTTATGAGTAAGACATTTATTATTTCCTTTAATTTTTGGTTTTCTCTTTTCATAATTCCATTTGATTGAGGTAAATACGAGATAGCAGTTTGATGGAAAATTTCATTTTCTAAACATATCTCCGCAGAAGGAGATTCATACTCTCCACCCCTATCATTTTTTATTGTTTTGATATTTTTATCCAACTAATTTTCAACTTCAATTTTATATTACCTAAAAGCATCTATTGCTTCATCCTTACCATTTAGAAAATAAACATAACAACATATAGTGCAATCATCAAGAAAATTTATGAAATAATTTTTTCCGCCACAAGATGATGTAGACTTCATATCACAAATGTCTTTATAGATTAAGTATAAGGGATTGGGATTTCTTTCAACAGACTTATATGGATGTTTAGCATACTTGGATTTCACACATAATTGAAACTTTGATTTATTGCACTCAAAGTGTAATGACCCAAGACTACACCCTAGTCTTTACACGGTGCTTACAATCCCAAGAAACCACAAGTTAACCCATAAGCAGGTACCTGCTATGAGCACTGAATAACACGATCATAAATGTGGAAGAATACTGACATGCCATAAGGTTTTAATAACTAAATTTAAAATTAAAATACCAGTCTATAGAAACAACTGACTGAATCTAATAAGATAATGATAAACTGGATAACTAACTGTAATATCTGAATACTAAATAACTGACTCTAATGTCTGAAAAGCCTCTATAACTGACTAACTGAATATGAGTTGATGGGACTGGCCTCAACTAACTCCCACTAACTACTAAATAAGATATGAAATAAAGTAAGCCTATCCTCGAAGTATGAGGACTCACCACTGCTACTGATAAGAATCTGATGGGTCTATTCACGAGCCGAGAACAGAGCGTCAGAACCTATGATATAATACATCATAGCGCAATAAAAAAGGTATGCGATTAGTACTTTGAATGTACTGGTATGCTAAATGAGGTAGGATGATATGCATGGTTTCATGAATAGAACTAATGATTAACTGGATACGGATGTAAAACATGGAATTTGTAGATACTGAGAATGCATGGAAATCTATAAATACCGAGGATGTATGACCAAGCATAAAACATAACTGAGTACAATCTATAAAATGAAATACTGAGTTACCTAAAATTTGTATGCTTTAGTCAAGCAACACTAAGACTGAATAACTAAAATAGGACTGTAACTGAGACCATATCTGAGACTATGGGAGGTATTATCTAACCGCCATTCCCTAATTTAAGCTAATCGGGGTCAACCTGTAACCCCAGCTGGAAGGGTGTTAATACCCTGCCACGGGTACTAACAATGGCTATGTAGATCCACTAAACTGATAAATGTCCAAAGGACTAAGGCTGTCAAGCCTGAACTGATGGCTGACCATTGTGAGATAGTCAAGCCTAATCTGACGGGTGACTACTCATATCCTACACCGGCTACATAGTTCTAGAGTATAGGGACTGCTACTAATAATCCTTCCTATCAGACGGGGAAGCTGCCATCCCTACACTCTCTCGGTGCTAAATTCTACTCCCAAAGAAAAGACACTGAGATACTAGACTATTCTGAGTTTAACTGACTAGTATTTGACTATTTTGAAGTGGTCAAAGTATATTTTGAAGACTGTTTAGTAATGTACTGAGACTAGACTAAATAAACAGCTCTGGATTTAAGGTATTCAATACCCCCATGGACTCAAAACAATTATAGTAAAATGACACTAACACTTGGAGGTCTAAACATGAAGGCTCTTAATAATTAAATCACTCTTGTAGGCATTTTATCTAACACTTGTAGTTCATGGTTTAAAACAATGATAGAGATGTAATGGAATTTGTAGGAATAATATGAATTCATCATAATAGCATTAAATCATGGTTTAATTAAGTAAATAATAGTATTAAAACATGGAAGATTGAATAATAACAATAATTTCATGGTAACATGGTATAGAATCATAGTTCATGGAGATTCATGGATGAAATAATAATTTAAAACATGATAACTTGAAAAGATCACAATTTTATAATTTAAAAAGGTTGATTGGAGTCCATTGTTGAAAGGGATCCATGGATGAACATCTAACATACCTGGGTTAATGAATTTGAAGAGATGAATGGAGAGTTTTTAAGAAATTGCCTTGAATTTGAGAGCTAGGGTTTCTTGTTCTGGAAAGAGGGATTTTTGATTTTGAGAGAAATTGAAATAATGATGACTACTTGGGGTGTTTAGGGATTAAATTTCATGTTTTAGGTTAATTAGGGCCGTGGAAAAAGACCCAAATACCCTTAAATGAATTTAAAAACCTAAGCTGAAAACTACCATCCCAATTTTTGGCCTTAGCGCTACGTGCCACTATCACGCTAAGAAACTAGAATAGGGACAACTAGGACCTAGACAGATGGCATAACGTGCCACCATTGCGGTAAGCCTCTGGATACCATTTTAGCCATCTCCGCGACGCGCCATGATCGTGTAGGCCCACTACAAATTGACAAATGGTAAATTGGCCTGCTCTGTGATGCTCCATAATCGTGGAGGCACACTAGAAATCGACAATTGTCATTTGGGCTACCTATGTGACGCGCTAAGGGTTAAAATGGCGGTTTTTAATGATTGAAACTTAAAACTGCCATAACTTCTTACCCGGTTATTACATTTAGGTAAATTTTATATCTTTGGAAAGCTAAATGAACTTCCTACACAATGGCAGGCTCTAAACTAAAAATAATGAGTGTTTCAAAAATTTAATATACGAATACTCATGTATTAGGACTTAGATTATGATAGGGAAATACGGGGTGTTACAATATCTCCCCCTTAGGATCATTCATCCCCGAATGAAACTAGTTAAGATGGGGGAACTGATGGACTGAGCTTACACACTAAATATGCATGTATGATGCATGTAATGCATGACTGAACTGATTCATGAATGCATGACTGACAGGAACATAATGTACGGTTGAAACTGAGCATGACAGAGAAAATAAAATCTTAAGAAGATTAGTACCTTATACTGAATCTGGATTCGCAGAGAAAAATGAGGATACTTGGTCTGCATATCTGTTTCTGCTTCCCAAGTGGCTCCCTTAACGGACTGATTCTACCAAAGAACTTTGACTAGTAGAACTTTTTTGTTCCATTGTCTACAAACTTGATGATCAAGAATTTCGACTAGAACTTTCTCAAAGGAAAGACTGTTCTGAATATCTACACTTTCAAAGGGAACAACTACAGATGGATCACCAATGCACTTTTTCAACAATGAGACATGGAACACTGGGTGTACTGAGGCTAAATCTGAAGGCAACTCTAGCTCATAAGCTACCTTTTCAAAATGACTGATGATTCTGAAGAGACTGATATATCGGGGACTGAGTTTCTTTTTATTGCCGAATCTCTTCACTTTCTTTATAGGAGAGATTTTCAAGGAGACGAAGTCACCAACCTCAAAATCGAGATCCTTTCTCCTCATATCAGCATATGATATCTGTTGGCTCTGGGCAGCCCTAAGCCTTTCTCTGATCAACTGAAGCTTTTCTAATGCATCAAACACCACGTCAGGCCCTACTACTACAACCTTACCTACTTCAGACCAACCAATTAGAGATCTACATCTCCTACCATAGAGAGCCTCAAATGGAGCCATACAAATACTGGAATGATAGCTATTATTGTATGCGAATTCAATCAACGGAAAATAGTCATCACAACTACCCTTGAAATCAACAATGCATGCTCTCAGTATACCCTCAAGAGTCTTAATGGTCCTTTTTGCTTGACCGTCTATTTGGGGGTGAAAAGTTATACTGAGGTGGACTTAGGTACCACGACCCTTTTGGAATGCTTTTTAGAAATAAGAGGTAAATTGAGTACCTCTATGAAAGATCATAGATAAGGGAACATTGTGCAACCTAACCAACTCCCTGAGGTAGAGATTGGCATAGTCCTTGTCTTAATTAGAGGTATGGACTGGTAAGAAATGACTTGATTTGGTCGTTCTATCTATGATAATCTAAATAGAGTCATGCTGATGATGGGTACGAGGCTAACCTATTACAAAGTCCATTTTCACTTCCTCCTATTTCCACATGGGAATACTGAACTCCTGCATGGACCCACTAGGTTTTTAGTGCTCAACCTTAACTAGCTGACATGTAGAGCACTTAGCTACAAACTCTGTAATATCTCTTTTTATCCCACTCCACCAATAAATCTCCTGCAAATCAAGATACATCTTAGTGGCCTCTGGATGAATAGAGTAACGCTCTCCATGGATTTTTGCAAGAATTCGTTGCCTCAAATCATCTACACTAGGCATACACAATCTACTCTAAAAACACAAAATACCATCTCCCCCATGGGAGAAAACCTATCTCTGACTGATCCTTTCAATTTAACTAGACAGGGATCTCTATCTTGCTTTTCCTTTACCTCAAAAACTAGAGATGACTATGAGCTACTCTGCACCTATACACTACCTTCTGCTGAATTGAGTAAATGAACACCTAGTAGGGAAAGATAATGGACTTCCTGAGCTAACTTCTTCTTACCTTCTCCAACATGAGATACACTACCCATAGACATTCTACTGAGAGCATTAGACACTACGTTGGCCTTAACCGAATGATACAGAATACTCATGTCATAATCTTTCAATAACTCTAACCATCTTCTCTGACAGAAATTTAAATCTTTTTGAGAGACCACATACTAAAGGCTTTTGTGATCTGTGAACACATCTACATGCACCCCATACAAGTAAAACCTTCAAATATTTAAGGCAAACACTATAGCTGCTAGCTTAAGATCATGTGTCGGATAATTCTACTCATGAGGCTTAAGCTGTCTGGAGGCATAGGCTATGACCTTCACTCTCTGCATTAGAACACAACCCAAACCTACTCTGGATGCATCATAGTACACAAAAAAACAATCTGAACTATTTGGTAAAGTAAGAACTGGGGCTTAGGTGAGTCGAGTCTTCAACTGTTGAAAACTATTCTCACATGAATCTGACCACTGAAACTTAACTTTCATATGAGTCAATCTGTACATGAGGGATGCAATAGAAGAAAACCCCAACAAAAGATGATAGTAATATCCAGCTAAACCCAAGAAACTCCTAATATATGATGGAGAGATGGGTCTAGGCTAATTTTTCACCTTTTTGGCCTTTTGAGGATCAACTTTAATGCCATCACCAAAAATAATATGGCCAAGGAAAGCTACTAATCTTAGCCAGAATTCACACTTACTAAATTTAGCAAACAATAGATGAGCTCTAAGATTCTAAAGCACTACTCTGAGGTGGTCTGCATGCTCATTCTCGCTACGGGAGTAAACAAGGATGTCATCAATGAATACTATGATGAACATGTCCAAGTACTTCTTGAACACTCGGTTCATCAAGTCCATGAAGGCTTCTGGGGCATTTGTGAGACCAAAGGACATTACTAGAAATTCAAAGTGAGCATACAAAGTTCACAAAGCTATTTTTAGAATGTCATATTCTCAGACTCTAAGCTGATAATAGCCTAATCTGAGGTCTATATTGGAAAAGTAACTAGCATCTTGAAGTTTGCCGAACAAATCATCGATTCTAGGAAATGGATATTTATTCTTGACTATGACCTTGTTCAACTGATGGTAGTCAATACACATTCTGAGAGAACTGTCTTTCTTACGCACGAATAAGACTGGTGCACCCCATGGAGAGATGCTGGGTCTAATGAATTTCTTCTTAAGAAGATACTTTAAATATTCTTTCAATTCTGCTAGAGCCGTTCTATATGAAAAATAAATATAGGTTGAGTATCTGGGAGAAGGTCTATTCCGAAGTTGATTTCCCTTTTGTAAGGAACTCTAAAAAGATCTTCATAAAAAATATATGAGAATTCATTTACTAATGGAACTGACTCAAGAGTAGGAGTTTATGTGTTACAGTAGTTGACTCATATGAGATGGTAAATACACCTCTTCAATATCATCTTTCTGTCTCTAAGGTATGAAATCAAATGACCCGTAAGAGCTTTAGTACTACCCCTCTATTCAAGGACTGGTTTATTTGGAAATTGAAAATGAACTATTCTATTTCCACAATCAAATGAAGCATAGCATAAGTGGAGCCAATCCATGTCGAGAATGACATCAAAATTCATTATCTCTAACTCCACGAGATCAACTGAAGTAACTTTTTGAGTTTTTATGACCAGACAGTTCATGTATACCTGTCTAGCTATATTGGAAATGCCTACTGGGGTAGACACTGAAAAGGGCTCTACTAGATTTTCGAGACTGACTCTAAAATTGACGGCTATATATGGAGTTACAAAAGAAAGAGAAGCTCCAGGGTCTAGTAAAGCATAAACATGCAAGTAAAAGACCTGTAATGTACCAGTAACTACGTTAGGAGATTTTTCCTGATCTTGGTGGGATTGAAGAGCATATAATCTATTCAAATGCTGACCATTAGTAGCACTGGAAGTGGCACCCTGCTAAGTTAGGCGACCGGATAGAGCAGATGATGATGGGACTTGCCTTGTTGGCGCGCATCCCTACCTTTCTGAGAAACTACTTAAAACTCCTAAATTCAATGGCCTGGCTTGCCACACCTTAAGCACACATAACTACCTGCTCTACACTTACCCTCGTGGTGTCTGCCACACTTCTGACATAAAGTATTGGTATGAGCAGTGCTAACACTGACCTGGGACTTAGATCCTAGTACCCAATCCTAATTGTCATTTCTGAATTTAGGTACTGAGGCACTGGCTGAAGAAGGTATTGGGGCTAAAGACCTCTGATGAAACTGAGGATGATTACTACCTTCTAACTTTGGCTGATTAAAATTAAAACTACCCATACTAGATCTCTTGTTTCCTCTCTCCATTTAGTTAATCTTCTTCTTCTCTATCTATTGAGCGTGAACCATCAGCCTAGATAAGTCCATCTCACTAATAAGCATTGTGGTCATACACTCATTGAGCATACTATTAAACATATCAGACACAAACTTACTCATCTTGGACGTACTGTCAGCCACCACATGAGGAGCATATATAGATAACTGAGTGAACTTGAGAGAATACTCCCTCACACTCATGCTGCCTTGCCTCAAATTAATAAATTCTAACACTTTGTCCTCCCTCATCTCTAATGGAAAGAATATGTCCAAGAAAGTCATGGCAAACTCTTCTTATTCTATAGGCCCTGTATTAACACCTCTATCAACTTTCCACTACTTAAACCAAGTATGGGCTACATCATGCAATTAATATGTAGCTAACTCGGCAATCTGACTAGATGTCACCCCTATAGTATTCGTGACCTACTGAACCATATCTAAGAATTCTTGTGGATCCTCTTCAGACTTAGATCCTATGAAACAAGGAGGATTCATCTGGGTGAAATCCTGAATTATGGTTGCAGCAGTATTAGCCACTGGGTTGGCCAAAACAGTAGTTAGCCATTCATTCTGTGCTGCTATGGAGTTTGGTAGAGTAGTAAACATAGCCCTGAATTCTTTATGAGAGACATGCTCATCCAGAGAATCTGCCTAGATAGGCTAAAGGGCTGGCTGAGTTCCTTTTCTCCTTCCGTTCTTCTTGGGAGGAATGTTCGATAAATGGAAGGAAGAAGTAGAATAGAAAAAGAGTTTAACTTGAGCTCATGCTCACTTGCACGATATGAATACTTGAAAAAAAGAAAACTTTTCCTAAACGCCTTGTATTCTCTTGTCCATAAGTGTGGTGCGCTACACACCCATGCATAAGACTTTACTCGATGCGACTTTCAGACTTTCTAGGATACTTTAAAACCTTAGACGCTGATACTAAGTTTGTAATGACCGAGACTACCCCTAGTCGTTACACAGTGCTTACGGTCCTAAGAGACCATAAGTAACCCATAAGCTGGTACCTACTGTGAGCACTGAATAACATAATCATAAATGCAAAAGAACACTGACATGCCATAAGGTTTTAAAAACTGAATTTAAAATTGAAATACAAGTCTATAGAAACAACTGACTGAATCTAATAAAATAATGATAAACTAGATAACTAACTGTAATATCTTAATACTAAATAATTGACTCTAATGTTTAAAAGCCTCTATAGCTGACTAACTAAATATAAGTTGATAGGACAAGACCCAACTAACTCCAACTAACTACTAACTGAGACATGAAATAAAGTAAGCCTTTTTTCAAAGTATGAGGACTCACCACTACTACTGCTGAGAATCTGGTTGGTCTATTCACGACCCGGGATCTAAGCATCAGAACCTATGATATAATATACATAGTGTAAAAGAAAAGGTATACGATCAATACTTTAATATACTGGTATGCTAAATGAGGTAGGATGATATGCATGGTTTCATGAACAGAACTAATGATTAGCTAGATATGCATGCAAAACATGGAGTACTGATTAGAGAACATGGAATCTATAGATACTGATAATGCATGTAAATCTATAAATACTGAGAATGCATGACCAAGCATATAACATAACTGAGTCAAATTTGTAAACTAAAATACTGATTTAACTAAAATCTATATGCTTTGGTCAAGCAACACTAACACTAAAAAATTGAACTGGGACTGTAACTGAGACCATATCTAAGACTGTGAGAGGAATCATCTAACCGACATTCCCTAATTTGAGCTAATCGGGGTCCAACCTGTAAACCTAGATGGAAGGGTGTTAATATCATGCCATGAGTACTAAAAATAGTTGTGTGGATCCAATAAACTGATATAATGTTCGAAGGACTAAGGGTGTCAAGCCTGAACTGACAAGTGACCCCTGCGAGATAGTCAAGCCTAATCTGATGGATGACTACTCATATCCTATGCTGGCTATATAGTTTTGGAGTATAGGGACTGCTACAAATGACCTTGACTATCTAATGGGGAAGACGCCATCCCTACACTTGCTCGGTGCTAAATCCTACTCCCAACTGAAAGACTCTGAGTTACTAGACTGTTCTGAGTTTAACTTACTGGTATTTGACTATTTTGAAGTGCTTATAGTATATTTTGAAAACTGTTCAGTAATGTACTAAGACTAGACTAAATAAACAGCTATGGATTTTGGGCATTCAATACCCCCAGGACTCAAAACAATTAAATTAAAATGACACTAACACTTGGAGATCAAAACATGAAGGCTATTAATAATTAAATCACTCTTGTAGGAATTTTATCAAACACTTTTGTTCATGGTTAAAAAAAATCACAGGAATGTCATGGAATTCTTAGGAATAGCATGAATTCATCGTAATAACATTAAATCGTGGTTTAATTCAGTAAATGATAGTATTAAAACATGGAAGATTGAACAATAACAATAATTTCATGGTAACAAGGTATAGAATCATAGTTCATGGAGATTCATAGATGAAATCATTACTTAAAACATGATAACTTAAAAAGATCATAATTTTATAATTTGAAAAGGCTGCTTGGACTCCATGGGTGAAAGGGATCCATGGATAAACATCTAACATACCTGGGTTAATGAATTTGAAGAGATGAATGGATAGTTCCTGAGAAATTGTCTTGAATTTGAGAGCTAGGATTTCTTGTTCTTGAAAGAGGGATTTTTGATTGTGAGAGGAATTGAAATAATGATGACTACTTAGAGTGTTTAGGGGTTAAATTTTGTGCTTTAGGTAAATTAGGGCCGTGGAAAAAGACCTAAATACCCTTAAACGGATTTAAAAATGAAAGCTAAAAACTCGTCATCCTGATTTTTGGCCTTGGCGCAATGCACCACTATCACGCCAAGCTACTGTAAAAAGGGATAACTGGGACCTGCACAGACGGTGCAATGCGCCACCATCGCGGTAAGCCTGTGGATGCCATTTTGGCCACCTCCGAGACGTTTCATGATCGCGGAGGCCCACTAGAAATTGACAAACGGTAAATTGGCCTGCTCCATAATGTGCCATAATGTGGAGTCACTTTTGAAATCAAAAATTGTCATTTTGACTGCCTACGCGATGCGCTAAGGTTTAAAATGATGGTGTTTAACAACTGAAACTTAAAATCGCCTTTTCTTACCCAGTTATCGGATTTAGACAAATTTTATATTGTTGGAAAGCTAACAGAATTTCTTACATAATGGAAGGCTCTAAACATAAAAATAATGAGTGTTTCAAAAATTTTATATATGAATATTCATGTATTGGGACTTAGGTTATGCTATAGAAATATGGGTTGTTACACAAAGTTAAGCAAAACTTCTAAATTTATCAGTTTTTACAAGGTTTTATAATGGACATATCCTAAACGTGTATTCCATAATTCATTTAACTTAAGTAAGTAAGGAGAAATATAACTTTAATTGATTTCAATATTAATGACATTGATCTTAAAAAGGCCTTCGATGAGGTAGCTTTACCCGCATACACTTCTCCCTTACTAGTTATACTCTGTTAGAAACAAATACATATTTGGATCTATTATTAGTTAGAATTGAAGTAAGAACTAAGTTTTTTTGCAACTCTGAAACATGAAGAACATTGTGGAGTATAACCAGCTTGCTCAATGCCTTCTTCAAGCAAATCTTGCATGTTCCCTCTAGAACTTATTTTGAATGTTTTGTGTTCCTCTTCAATCCATAACCTCGCAATGGATTCTTCAACAAATATCTCCTTGCGCTTGACCTTCAAGTATTTTTTGAAATTTTTCTACAAAGGTGGTAACTTCTCAATTATAGAAACTTCTTGAAAAGCTTCGTTCACAATCAAATCTATAACAAATGTTATGTCATTATCAAGAACAAAATTAGTATGTTCAAAAAAGGTTTTGCTAAGTATATACCTTCCACTATGAGAGCATGGATGATGACTTGTAGTTCTAGAACTTGTGTAATGAAGCTTTATTGTCTACTATCTTAGGGTCCAGTAATCTTACAACAATAAATTTCTTCATTTTTGCATCCTTTACTTTGTATTTTTTTTTCAAAGCATCCCATAGTTCTTTAGAGGTCTCTTCATATTTCTTTAGACATTGTAAAGATCATCTAGTAGGTCACTTAAAATGTAGTTCTTACACAAGAAATTCGAGTGCTTTCAAGCTTTCATTACTATAAAGTGTTCCTTTTATGGTGTTTCTTTCGATAACTATAGAACGCTTTCTATGATGAATCTTTGGAGACTTAATGTAGTCAAATAAAAAAACATATTTTTTTCCACCCTTTTAAAATCCACACCAAAAAATATTTCATCGGTGCCATGACTGGAGCAACATTTGAACAACTTGAAGTAGTAATATTTGTTACAACGACATTTTTCATTGCATCATTAACTTGATTTTCAATAGTCCTTTTTGTTGTCACAAAGAGACAACCAATTTAGTATGTTAGAATACAAACTATAAAGTTAAAACTTTAAATAACTTATTCCTAGGTTATGTCCAATTGGACATTCCAGGAAGAGAAACATCTACTTTACTGAAATAATGAAGAAACTCAAGAATAAATTACAGGTATAGAAAGGTAAATTGCTATATTTTGATGGAAAACATGTTTTGATTAACGATGTTATGCAAATTATTCCAATTTACCTGTTGTCTACTATTGTTCCTAAAAAATTGTCATTCATGACCTACATAGAATATTTGCAAGGTTCTTATAGAGTTTTAAGTATAAAGAAAGGAACAACCACTCAGTGGCTTGGACAGAGGTGTGTTGTCCTAATAAAGAAGGTTGCCTAGGATTTAGCTATCTTTTTGATATGTCCAAATCTTAGTATGCTAAGATGTGGTCGAATTTCAAAACTAAGAAGTTTGTATGGGATAACTTTATGTAGACTAAGTATTATAAAAGGCATAGACCTCAAGTAATTGAATGGAGAGGGGATCCATAAATTTGGAAGTACATGCTTTAAGAAAGAGATTTCTTTGATTATGAATTTGGTGGGATCCTAGATATGGGAGTTCTAGTGCATGGTATGATAATTGGACACCATTAGGGGCTTTGCATTATTTTTTTCCTATCACTAATGTAATGCATAAAGGAATTGTAGATGTTAAAGATTTGATGTTGGGAAACAGCTAGAAAGAACTTCTGTTAAGCTAGTTATTGTCTGAAGAGGTCAAAACCTATATTTTTGATAAAATTAAAGTATGGGTAGAATCTATAGAATGGGATAAAGTTTGGTGGAAGTTGACTTGTTCTGGAAAAAATATAGTTTTCAGTGCATGGAATGAGGTAAGGGTAGAAAGGGAGAAACATGATATTTCAAGAATATTTAGGTGAAAGGATCATCTTTCAAAATTTCTTTATTATTATAGAGAGTGTACAAAAAAAAAGAATCCCTATTGGGGAGGTATTGATAATAATGCAAGGGGTAGACACAATATTTGTGTTGCTATAATGATACAGAGATTGAGACTTTTGAACATTTGTTTTGAAAGTATTCTAATAGTAGAAATATATGGATGTAGCATGAAAGTGCAACAGGCTTTGAGGGGCCTTCTATACAACTTAAGATCACCATTTTTAAATGGTGGTAAGCAGGTTGTAGTTCTAAATTTAAACCTATTTACAAGGTTATTCCTGCTATTGTGATTTGACATTTGTGGGGGAGGATAAATACGATCTGTCATGATGGTAAGATGTCATGTCATTACATGGTATCTGAAATTAATAAAAATATTCATTTGTTTACTATCACAATCTATCCTTGGATAAGAAATATTCCTACAACCTGGCCTTTTGGTGTGCAGTTATTTTTAGGAATATTCACTTTATTAGTAACAAAAGTCATTATATGGCAGATGCCAAACAAAGGAGGTTTCAAGTGTAATTTAGATGGATCCTACAAAGGAAATTTGAGACCAATTATAACTACCTTTTGTATTAGGAATGAGATAGGAGATTTTGTGTATGCAAAGTCAAAAATAAGAGGGAAAGGTACAGCCTTAGAAACTGAAATTATCACTTTAAGGAGTGGATTGGAGCATTGTGTTACTTATAATATTCTTCCAATTGTTCTAGAAACTCACTCACTATTGAAAAAAAATTTATATAACAAATGGGAAATGCCATGGAGTGTATCCATGCAAGTGAAGAAAATAAAGCTTTGATAAATTTTGTCTCGGAGTTGGTGCAGGTGGTGCATACATTAAGAGAGGGAAACAAAGTTGCAGCTTTTTTGCTAACATTATTTTTTCTTTTGCAGGTATAAGTTCTATATTCTTAAATAATTTTCATCAGGTACTACATGTACGGAAAATGTTAATAAACATGAAAAAGATGTATATTCCTTATTTGCGCATATGAAAGTATCAATACAAGGTATACTTATTTAAAATAAACAATGGGTGAACACATTAACATGTTGAGATAACATTATGGAACAAGAAGATTTAACAATTAGTTTAAAGAACAAGGCTTCACACCAGCACAGATGACCAAAGATTATCATGGATCCAGTTGATTTTTGTCCTTAAACAATGTATTAGCTCCTTGGAGCTCAATCTGTTAAGCGACAAAGATAACTAGATTCATGATTTTCTTTTTTGGATGATAGACAATGAGATGCTTATTCTAACCTATGGTTGAAAATACGATTGGTTTAAAGAAGCAATGTTGAAGGAGTCTTCACCGAGATAGATTCATGGTGCTTATGAGAATTTAAAAAGCCTATAGTGACATATTCTCAATCTTTCTTCAAGATAAATTAATGGTGTTAGCCCCTGATTGAGCTTGATCTATCATCATCCTCGCCATCCTTGTGGCTTTGCCAATCATCAGGGTCTCCTCAGAGATATTGATGAAGGCGATGCTAAAGGGATGGCTTTGGTTTCCTATTTTGTGCTTCTAGACTTTTTAGGAGTTTCTTATTTTCATTTCCTTTTCTCATTTGTTTTAGTTCCTTTATTTGTTTTATTTGGACCCTTTTAGACTTGGGCCAATTGATCCTTAGTCTAATTTTTGTACAATGTTTATTTATTTTAATAAAAGTCCAAGTTATGGCCCCTTTTATTATTTTAGAAATTTATTTCTAGTTTAACAATGAAGTTTTTATGTTCTTTTAATCATCAACCTAATGAATTCTAACTCGTGCTGAAGTTTCTATATCTTCAAATCACTATTAAATTCAAACAAAATAGAAAGCAAGAAAACTTTAATCTCCAAATACCCCAAAAAACATATTATAAGGTAAATTTCTTAAGGTTGTTGTTTTTTGGGTACAAAGTCTGTATTTAACAATAAGAACTTCAACAATAAATTAAAAAACAATTTTAAGAACTACAAAGAAGTTCCAACAACTTCCAACACAATTTCAAATTATGTATGAACTATCAAAATAAAGTTTCTTCTACTTTTTGAAAAAACAATAAAACCAATTTAAAGAACGAGAGATGAAGACAAAAATCATAGAATCAATTTCACCGAATTCACGGTGTGTCCCTAAGAAATTTATTCTCCTTAAGTATCCAAGGTTAATGAAATATATTCTTCCAGGATACAATGAGTCACTTAAGAAAATAGTGCTACCTCAAATTTTCTAGATCACACTATAGTTTTTAGAAGAAGTAGATGTTTTTAAATTAGTGTCTTTAAGGAATTTATTCTCCTCAAGTATCCAAGGTTAATGGAATATATTCTTCCAGCATAAAATGATTCACTTCAGAAAATTTAGAAGAAGAAGATATTTTTCATCTCAAATTTCCATACCTTTACCTGAGGAAAAATTCAGGTATTTATAGCCATAAGGTGGTGATTTAAAAGAAAAGTTATGGTTCACGAAACAATGCACTCAAAAACCGAGCAAGCGACGACGACGATGTAAGGCATGTATTGTTCTTGCCTCACTGTCGACATGAAGGATTGCTTCTCAGTATAAGTATAAGAAAGTTTCTTTTGCCCACCAATGTGGGAGAACTTTACTTCCTTAAAGTGAAAACTCACTTCACTTTTCTCTCCATTTGTTCCCTCTATTTTTCATTGACATATACACTAGAACCGAACAATTTCAAGGTGTCTTATACTACTAAAGGCTGCTAACCTCTCATAGAGATCTCGAGATTCTCCAAAATGGTTATTAGAAATTCTTGAATGATACATCATAAATAATTATCTTTAACTTATAACCAAATCAAATCAATTCTCATTTAAAATCAAATCAAGTCTCGTCTCAATGTAAATCCATCATTTATATGTGAAGGGGTTCTATGATTCAAAAGAGTTATGAACTTTGATAAAAATGTGAATGGAATTAAACATTAAATAATAATGATCAATACTTTATGATGAGATACAATTTGCAGCACTTAATTTCTTACATGGATAATATGAGACCACAACTCCAAGGAAGACTCATATTAGCATTATAAGCACCTACCCTTAAAGCACATCATTCCAGAGAGGATAACTTACGTATAACCAACATGTATAATACAGACCTCATATTTGAATGCCTTTTTTTAATGGAGCGTGATCATGACACGACTCTATCCAACTAAATCCAATAGCACTCTCACACCTGATAAAATAGTGTTGGTAGAATCCGACACTAGGATACTCATTTTTAATGTAGGAAAGGCTATAGTTGAGGACATTATTAAAAAGTCCATGCAAAATGCTACTTCATCCCCATTTCCATGCCTAATCACTCAGATGTACAAAAGATCTAGTCTCCCTTTGCTGCAAGAACATGATTCCAAGGTTAGAGAAACATTATTAGCAGACATCACTAAATCGAAGGATGATTTGAATCTTTCACCAGTATAGGTGTGGTAGTGTACATAGTTGTTAGTGGGGATACACCCTAGCCAGTGGGTACTTACACTGAGGTTATTTTTAGCACCTATAATCACATCACTATTCCCCCTTCACTAGTCACAACATCTTCCATTCCAAATGGAGTAACTTTCATGCCCACTTTCACTTCTACTATTCCACTAACGATTATAGCCACTTTGGAAATCGTATTTGCTAGAGATAATATAATGATGATAACCTGTAACGCCCCGAATCTGGTACCCAAAATGCTACACGATGTTTATGACCCTGAAAGACCACAAGCTAATCCATAACTGATATCTGTACCTGTATACTGTATGACATTATATCAAATGCAAAAATAATAGACTGAAATATGCCATAAGGTTCAAAATGGATAAAAAAATACTATCTGAGAGTACGTTATATAAATACCAAAACATGAACCAAAATAAACTGTCTGAACATGCTATAGTCTAAAAGCCTCTAAAACTGACTGAATAAGGAGTTGATGGGATATGTCCCTAACTAACTCCAACTACAAAAATAAACTAAGTATTGAAAGAATAAAATAATTAAATAATAACATCCTCAAATGATGAGGACTCATTGCTAGTGTGACTGCTGAAATTGGAATTTTACTGATGCTCTGGAGCTCATGCTTTCGAACCTATGGTATAAAACACATAGCGCAAAAGAAAAGCGCGCAAAAGAAAAGTATGTATCAGTATGATTAAATATACTGGTATGCAAGTGACGTAGGCTAAATACAAGGGTTCATATGCATGAACCATACTGACTGACTGAGTAACATGAATATAGGAATACATTCATAAATACATAACTATAAATGAGATTGTGACAACACTAATTACTGAGTCTAAAAACTGATAACATGGATTTTTGATAAATGATATAACTGATACTGAGTGACTATGTCTGACAGTGTAGGTTCTGATGGAACTAGCTGAGTTCCGTACTAAGCTGAGTGACTGTATCTGACAGTCCTGAATTCTGTAGAACTATCTAATTTTTATTACTGAGTCTGAGATTGTAACTATGGGAAGTAATCCTTTAACTAAAATTCCCCTAATAAGCTATTATAGCTGATTTGGGGTCCAATCTGTAACCCTAATTGGAAGGATGTCAATACTGTGCCACTGGTAAGAACAAGTTGTGAGTGATCCCTCATCTAATAGGTACTCTAAAGAGAACGGTGGGACCCTCATATAACAGGTTAAGCCACCTCATCTACCATCAACTAGAAGGTTTGATGTCTCAACCTATATTGGCTACGTAGTTCTGGAGCGCAAGGATTGGTTCTAAGAATCACACCCTCTAATAACAGGTGAGTTCCTATCCTTGGGCTCACTCGGTGTTGAATCCTACTCCCATCTGAATAGATACTGAACATGATTAACTAAACTAAACTGGACTGAGTTCACTGAGTTCCGTTGACTGACGAAATATTACTGAGATCTAATAACTGACTGAGATTACTAGACTAATGCGGAATTTACATAGTTTTCCTGAGTCATGTAACTGACTGAATTCTCCTGATCATGGCTTGACTGAGGTTATCATGAAATTGACGCTGGCTCTAGGCACACAGCTAAATTGTCAGGTACAAGTATCCCCAGGACTCGATAGCATGAAACTAACAAGACATGACACTTCCTGGACTACACGACTATAATCAACAATCCATAATACAATCATTAGGGAATTTTATGAGGCCCTTGATATCATATAAACATGTCATAATTTCATAGACTAATCTTGTGAACAATCCGTCAAACCATTACAATGCATAACAATAACATGGAAGTCATTTTGAACATAAGGGTAAAGCCTAGGTTCATTATTTTGTTCATAATTGAGTTATAAGGCATATTTTCTATTCTCTTAGGCATTTTATCAAACACCTTGCATGCATAACTATAAGCTTAAGCATGGAAATTAAATTACTTCATCATGGTTGCATAAATCAACACAATTTAGTAGATTTCAATCCACGTGCTATCATAAATTAATGAAAATACATTTAATGATTCCAACTTGGGTATCATACAAAAGATCAGTATGATCATAATCAATTCACAACATAAACATCACAATTTATAATTTAAAATTGGATTCTTGGGCTTCATAAATGAAATAAATCCATGAATGAACACTTGACGAACCTGGGTGGATAATTTCTTGAAGATTAGTAGAGGAAATCTTGAATTCTTGACTTGGGATTAAGCACCTAGGGTTTCTTGTTCTTGGGGTTTGATATTTGAGAGAAACCCTAATTTAGTGTTGTGAATAAATAATGAAGTTATGGGCTATGGTCTGGTATAATTAGGAGTAAAAATGTAATGCCCCAGAAATAGGTCCCGAGACGTCACACGGTTCTTAGGGTCATAAGTGACCCCAAACTAACTCTTCTACTGGTATAACTCATAAGCAACTGAATAAAAACTATAAATCTATACAAATTAGCGGAAAATAACTCTTTTCTGAATCTGATTAATACAAAACTAAATTTACAAGATTACAACTCTTCTTTACAAACTAAAACTGAAATTAAATATATCAACTTCTACTGACTGTCTATGAAGCCTCTACTAGTACTGAATTTAGATAGCCGGTTTATGACTCCCAACTATCTCAACTCAATACGACTTAAATAGGAAAATAAAGAACTACACAAACTATCTAGCTGGCTCAAACCCTTAAAATAAAAGGATTCATCACCTGCTGAATGGAAGCTGCGAGCTGACTGAATCTGAATGTGCATACTAAGTCTTGTACCTACATTCTGAGACAATATAACACATAGACGTATATATGGATCAACACTTTGGGAATGTACTAAGAATATGGGGGTACAATGCAATAAGTAAACAATATCTTAATATCACCATAGCTTATAAAATTAAGCATGCTGACATTAATGACTCACATAGCTTGAATAATATCTAAAATATAAATCTCGTAAATCATGAATAATGAAATATGTATAAATCTCGTGATTCATTTAACTTGCTTTTAAAATCTGTATTCTCTACTGACTCTTAAAACTTGTCAGCTAGATGAAATCTAAAACTCATTCTATATAGTAAACTCTTTAAATCAATACTTTAAATCAATAAAACTACTTCAAGAGTGGGGAAAACCTTTGGGAGTTTTTTCTAACCCACATAGACCATGTGAGCTACATGGATTCCAACGTCTTATCCACGTTGGGGAGAGCTGTTCTATCCTTTTCATCGGATAGAACCTTAACTTTAGTGATCACTATCTTAACCCACTTAGGGAATATCAGAAACTTATGGGGGCACGTAGTTCTAGGGCATGAGACCTCGAAATCAAGCCCAAATCGGTGCTAAATACTACTCCCTTACTTAGCTAAGAACTTTAGAAAATTCACCTTAAAACATTTCAATAATATGTAATGGGAGCCAAAACGCATACCCTTTATCTCAAAATCAAGAATGTGGATTTCTTTCTTAACTTAGGGTCAAAACTCACTTCTTCCTTGAAATTATGATAGACTTATCATTAAAGCTTTAAAGATCTTATAATAATTGAAATATGAACATACTTCTTGCAATTCTTTAAAAGTCATCAACAACTCATTCTCAAAACTCATAATTCAACAACAAGGCTCAACTCATAACAACAAGTCTTGGGAATACTTGAAAATATGAAATCAATATAGGAATGTGCAGTTTATATCATAAACTCTCAATTTATATCATAACTAATCAAGTTAATCATGCAATTCAAGACTTGAACCATTTCATAATCTCATAAACTTGAAAAATAACAAAATATTATGAATTCATCTTGGAAATACGAAATGCTTTAAGAAAAGTTAAAACTTTTGGGAACAAGAATGAAAGGGTGTTCTTGTTATTTTATGTAGAGAACTTGACGTTGAAACCCTACGAGATGATCTTGAAAGCTTTCTTGAGATTCTTGGATTGTGACGCTAAACTATTGGTTTCTTTCTTGAAGAGGATGCCCTTAATTCGATGTTCTTGGGAACTTTCTTGAACTTCTTGGATTAGAAATCTTAGATTCTTGCTTTTCTTAAAGAAGGAGTAATGGAGTTTTGAATTTCTTGGGAGATGATCTTAAGAGGAAACCCTAATATTGTTCTTGTGTATAAAGAGGATTAAGGATTATTTAAACTGATTTATGATGATTAAGTACGTGATTTTGATTATTTAGGTCGTGGGAGGTGAAGGAAAATTCCAAAACACCCTTACTAAACCATTTCCCAATTGCTGAAAATCTTGGATGACGAAATTTTGAGATAAGCCGTCAGACTTGTGATAAGTCATCACAAATGTCATCACTTGGGAGTTGGATTTTATAGGTTTCTATCTAAGCCTGACGACATTTTGTGATAAGCCATCAGACTTGTGATAAGTCATCACAAATGTCATCACTTGGGGATGAAATTTAGGGATTTCTATCTAAGGCTGACGACATTTATTAATAAGTCATCACAGGCGTGATAAGTTATCAGAAATGTCATCATTCAGTTTTCCAGGCTGACATGCTGGAGTAAAATGGGCATAACTTTTTTCTCCGATATCGTATTTAGTCAAAATGTTGCTCTTTAGGTTAAGAATACAGTGAAAACTGAGGATACACAGTTGAAATAACTTATTAAACTAAATCTATATCTTTCTAAACTTTGGCATACTTCGATGAATGCATATACTCATGATAAGAATAGCTATCTAACTGAATCTTTAATTAGAGAGGGGATGAATGAAGGAAGGTTATTACCTTCATCTGAATCTGAGCTAACTTGCCTTTTTTACTTATTTTTGAAGAGATGACTCATGCTAAGGGTTTAGAATTTTCTTGATGTGCTCATGGTGCGATCGTACTTATAGACTGTGAGGTGATAGTTTATGCAGGCACAAATCATGAGAAAAAAAGGCTAAGATCACACAATAGGTATCACACTGTCTGAGCTGGAATACTGGGAAAACGAAGATCGTTTAGTGAATACTTATGAACTGAATCATGACTAGATATCTGAATTCTGAAACTGATGCCTCATACATGTACTGAGTTGAATTCGCAATTGCGAAACTATTCAAAATTACCGTACCTATGAAACTTCAGGTAGTAAAACTAGGCTCGTTCAAAAAAAATAGAAATCCATAGAAACCTATGTGCCTGATTGTTAAACTGAACTATTATCTATCCAAACTGAATCATACTAGATACTCATGCTCAAGTGGAGGGTTTCTTCAACACCCCTCTAGGGAGTTCTAATGATTTGAAGGAGCCAAGAATTTTGGTCAAGATCTGAACAAGACATCTGAATAAGGGATTACAATATTGCTACAATTCCATAGCTTGGAATCATAGACCTTTGAATTATAGATTGGGGTAGAATTTACTAGGCTTTAGGCAATGTAACACCTTACTTAAAACTTAGAAACACTTCTAACATATTTTGTCAGCTAATCCTTTACCTTAAAAACCATACTTACTAATTCATCTTCTAATTCTAACAAGGACATTGATATTTCCTTCTACCCATGTCTAAACTGAACTAAATTCCCTCACCATCTTCAAACCTAACCCATAATCATAGGGTACACCACATAACACTGTACTACTAGTCTAAACCGTAATTCAACACACCCTGCACTTCGCAACTTCTCATCTTATGAAAATCCTCATTACTACTCCAACAACCACATTCAACCTCGTACTAGACATTTTACTAATATACAGTGCATTCATCTAAACATACATACATGATGTTCAATCCTCACTTCTATAACCACATATGCACTTCTAAATACGCTCCCCTAAAATACCTTTGTCATAACTTACAAACCTCTATCAAGAACAACTTCCATGCACTACTCCTAAGAAGACATACATAAGATTTCAACTACCCAAACATCTCATATAAAACTTTGACTAACCATGATGGTATTAAAGACTTGGCTTCAATCTTACTTCACACTTTACTGACTTAGCTAAAATAAGCATACAACGATCTTCCAGTAACAAGAAATGTTTACTCTCTCTCTTATCCAAACAACTAATTATCATCACCATCTTGATCGAAGGAAAGGTAATAAAAGGTTAGAACATAAGGGCCCGAAATATAAGGGGATACTAAGATTAACTTGACACTCAACTAAGGCTTGAGGAATAGAATATATAGCATCATCGACTTATCAAAGAAGTATGATCTAAGGACATGCAAGATATAAATCTGAATTTCTCTGATCATTAAAAGTATTGCTTGAGTACTTGGACTGAACATACTGTAAAGCTTGAGTTCATGAGTCATGAGTTGTATGACCTGAATTTGGAGTTCATAACTTATGGAATGTGATTCCAACTGGTGAAAGTACTGGAACTCCTCATTTTTGGGAACTAGAAGAGTACATCATTCTCCATCATATGCATGAACATGAATTAAGATCATGGAACTAAACGTAAGTCATGAGTAGGTATTAGGACAACTGAAAATACTGAAATAAGATTGGGTCAAGTATTAATCTTTCTCACAGCTATTCTACAACTTACTGGTACATCTACTAGAATCTGAAGACTTGACTTGGTTACTTGTTCTATCATCTCCCACTTAGATGTAAGCCATCACTCTAAGGTTGTGAACCACTGTATAAAATCTAGTTTAACTATAATCACTTTACTCTAGAGTCTAGGATATAGCAACACATATGAACAAAAGAACTTAACCCGAATGACTACACATGAAAGCGTAAAACCAACTTCTAATACTCACTTTTGAGGTACACCCTATCTTTCTATAGCCCCAATAGTCATCATATAACACTTGAAAACTTACTAACTTGGAATTTTCATGAGCATCCCCATAGTTGGAGTGCACACTATCTAGTTCTTCAACTCTTATTCCTATTAGCTAAATCTTTGAAATTTCAAACTTAGATTCTAACGCTTAATATGGGTGTCTCCAAACCATTGATGGACCATACAACTTCTGTCATAGCCTACCAATATCATGCTTGTAAACTTATGTTTCTAAACCATGAGAATCATATTCATACTTAAAAAGGATCGACATCTTCAATCAAACTCCTTAACATAGCTATCAAGAACATTACTCAATATCTAACTAGTCTTTCTCCGCCTAACATTTCAATGGTACTACCGACCCCACAACATGCAATAATCCTCAAAAAAATAATGCAGCCCCATAGCACCTTGGGTGTACTTTTACATCATACATACAACGTCAAACTTGATTACGAATCAAGTAAACTTATGCTCTTGCATACACTATTCAAGCCTATTATATTACTTCCCTATAACTAGTATTATTAGCCAAGAAATCATCACATCCACCTTCATGACCACCAATCATTCAAACTTAATACAAAGTGTTGTTCTCACTTAGAAGCTATAAAATAAAACATTAAGAATAACTAGCCCACTTGAACCTCATAATAACGATAATCGATCATAAACATATGGATTATCTTATTTACAATCCATTACAGCATCCTCCTTCTACACATCATTACTATCCACCTATCTATACACCAAGCTTCTTTCGTAGCTCTATAAGTTTCAACCAACACAAATACAACAAGATGCACAACAAGTTCCTAGTGAATTGAAATAGGCCTCACACAGCTTCACTAGACTTTGATTTTTCAACAAAACAATGATAACAAGGTTACAAGAGATATAAACTTGACACACAATATTGAATGATCTAAGAATACACATCTTATTCTTACTTGCATGACTCATAAGAGTGAGGACACTTATAACACACTAGAATGCTACTTTTAAGCCGCTTTGTGTGACTTCTGAAGCTTCTTGCTAGACAATCTGAGAGTGTTATCTGGGGAGGAACTAGAACTTACTAATTATGCTATCTCAAGAATAATACATGGATAGAGAAGTATACCTTTACATTATAGATTCTGAGGAGGAATTTTGAAGTACATCTGACTTGGGCTTTGTGCACGACTTTTATGAATCATGAATAGAGCACTTTAATCATCAGAACTTAAAAGCGCTAATGGAATACTTTTTAGCTCGCTTACAATCCGATAACTATCTGTGGGGACTGTCTGAGAAAGCACTATCTGTAAAGATTTAAGCTTGACTATTTCTGATACCTTGAAAATAAGGCAAAGATGGCTCGGGTAGAGTAAGATGAGAATATTTATAAGTTTCTTAAAGAATATTTCTATAGCACAATATGAGACTTAAAAGAATGTCTCCAAAGTCCCTTTTAGCCTCTCAAAGAAGAGTACATACATCTCTATACCATTCCGCAAGACTCTAGAAGACACAGTTTCATAGACACCCTAGGACACTTAAACTCTGTTCTTTGATACCAAGTTTGCAATGCCCCAAAAATGGGTCCCGAGATGTCACATGGTGCTTAGGGTCATAAGGGACCCCAAGCTAATTCTTCTACTGCTATAACTCATAAGCAACTGAATAAAAAGTATAAATTTGTACAAATTAGCAGAAGATAACATTTTTTCTGAATCTGATCAATACAAAACTGAATTTACAAGATTAAAACTCTTCTTTACAAATCAAAAGTGAAACTGAATACATCAACTTCTACAGACTGTCTGTGAAGCCTCTACTAGTACTGGCTTTAGATAGCTGGGTTATTACTCCCAAGTATCCCAACTCAATATGACTGAAATAGGAAAATAAAGAACAACTCAAACTATCTATCTAGCTCAAACCCTTGAATTAAAAGGATTCATCACCTGCTGACTGGAAGCTGCGAGCTGACTAAATCTGAATGTGCATACTAAGTCTTGTACCTATATTATAAGATAATGTAGCATATAGATGTATATGTGGATCAGCACTTTGGGAATGTACTGAGTATATGGGGGTGCAATGCAATAAGTAAATAATATCTCAATATCACCATAGCTTATAAAATTAAACATGCTAACATAAATGACTCACATAGCTTGAATAATATCTGAAATATAAATCTCATAAATCATGAATAATGAAATATGTATAAATCTCATGAGTCATTTAACTTGCTTCTAAAATCTGTATTCTCCACTTATTCTCAAAACTTGTAAGCTACATGAAATCTAAAACTTATTCAGTATAGTAAACTGTTTATCTCAATACTTTAAATCAATAAAACTATTTCAAGAGTGGGGGACACCTTTGGGAGTTTCTTCTAACCGACATAAACCATGTGAGCTACATGGAGTCCAACGTTTTATCCACATTGGGGAGAGCTTTTCTATCCTTTTCATCGGATAGAACCTTAACTTTAGTGATCACTATCTTAACCCACTTAGGGTATATCAAAAACCTATGGGGGAACGTAGTTCTAAGGCGTGAGACATCGAAATCAAGCCTAAATCAGTGCTAAATACTACTCCCTTACTTAGCTAAGAACTTTAGAAAATTTACCTTAAAACATTTCAATAATATGTAATAGGAGCCAAAATGCATCCCCTTTATCTCAAAATCAAGAATGTGGATTTCTTTCTTAACTTAGGGTTAAAACTCACTTCTTTCTTGAAATCTTGATAGACATATCATTAAAGCTTTAAATATCTCATAATAATTGAAATATGAACATACTTCTTGCAATTCTTAAAAAGTCATCAACAACTCATTCTTAAAACTCATAATTCAACAATAAGGCTCAACTCATAACAAGTCTTGGGAATACTTGAAAATATGAAATCAATATAGGAATGTGCAATTTATATCATGAACTCTCAATTTATTTCATAATTAAACAAGATAATTATGCAATTCTAGACTTGAACAATTTCATAATTTCATAAAATTGAAATATAGTAATATAATATAAATTCATCTTGGAAATACAAAATTCTTTAAGAAAAACTAAAACTTTTGGGCATAAGAACAAAAGGGTGTTCTTGTTCAAAACCCACATATCTTAATAGAATTGATTTGATGTAGAGAACTTGACCTTGAAACCCTAGGAGATGATCTTTAAAGCTTTCTTAAGATTCTTGGACTGTGATGCTAAACTATTGGTTTCTTTCTTGAAGAGGATGACCTTAATTTGATGTTCTTGGGAACTTTCTTGAACTTCTTGGATTAGAAATCTTAGATTCTTGCTTATCTTGAAGAAGGAGTAATGGAGTTTTGAATTTCTTGGAAGATGATCTTAAGAGGAAACCCTAATATTGTTCTTGTGAATAAAGAGGATTAAGGGTTGTTTAAACTGATTTATAATGATTAAGTACGTGATTTTGATTATTTAGGTTGTGGGAGGTGAAGGAAAAGTCCAAAATATACTTACTAAACCACTTCCCAATTGCTGAAAATCTTGACTGACGACATTTATGATAAGCCGTCAGACTTTTGATAAGTCGTCACAAATGTCATCACTTGGGAATTGGATTTTATGGGTTTCTGCCTAAGCCTGGCGACATTTTGTGATAAGCTGTCAAACTTGTGATAAGTCATGACAAATATCATCACTTGGGGCTGGAATTTATGGATTTCTACCTAAGGCTGACGACATTTGCTGATAAGTCATCACAGACATGATAAGTTATCAGAAATGTCCTCACTCAGTCCAAGCTGACATACTGGAGTAAAATGGGCATAACTTTTAAGTCCGATATTGGATTTAGGAGAAATTGATATCGTTGGAAATATAATTTGAAGAGATTTCATTTGATATATCGTAAGCCACCCAGTTCGACACTTACAAGGAGTTATGGTTGATTGAAGTTGACTCAAGTTTTGATGCTCACTAAAACTCGAACGATAGGAAAGCTTTCAACTTGACCTTGAGTTAGGGGATCACTATGATCTCAATTCATGCTCAAATAGGTTCCCCTACTAAATAATTGATTAACATACCAAATTTGCATAGGATTTATGGATTTTAGAACATCTACACGTAGAAATGACCATTTTTATTCTAGCCCAAAATGCGGGGTGTTATATAAAACGGGTAGAAAAAGACCCAAATACCCTTTTAAAATGGCTTAAAATTGCTGAACGCGATCTGCAATGGCTCGTACGATGGTCCATCACTGGCTCGATGGTCCGTCGGCCTGACCATCGTACTTGGACCAGAATTGGGACCTACTGCCTTAGTATCGATGACTTTGGGGGATGGACCGTCGTAAGCTCGACAATCCATCAACCTGTCTGTTGCACCTTAGCCAGAAGATTGAATTACTACCTTGCCTTCAACGGTTTAGGTAATGGTCCATCGCTATCTTGATGGTCCATCGTCCTGACCATCGCTTCTGAGCAATTCCAACAGTCCTCTGTAAAATATCTATAACTTTTTACTCCGATACCAGATTGGACGAAATTGGTATCATTGGAAAGTTAATTCTATTTTTCACATGATAAAATTTGAAATTAGGGAAATTCTATCTGGTTTAAACATTAATCATTTCTAAATTAATCACTAACTCTTTTGGAGACTAGATTTGACTTAAAGAAAGTTCAAGGTATTACATAACCTATCATGAAAATCATGCTTAAAAGAAAGCATTGAACTTGGCATCTAAGTACCCACCTTTTTTAGCAAGGATACTGAGATAACCTTGAAATAAGTGGAAATTGTTTAGTTAATGCACAAGCTCATTACCATAAGGCTCAATAGATTAGATTAGAGGGTGTCAAAGTTTGAAGGGTGAGGCCAGTAAAATGTTTATTTTAGACCTTAATTTTTTGAGGTCCCAAAAATATTTATTGTTACTTCATAATTTTAATTTCACTTAAAACAACAATAAAGATTATGAAAGGAAGGTATAAAATTATATTAAAAAGAAAGAAAGAAAACGTTTCTACTTTTTACCAGAATATTTTAGAACTTTGAATAAATAACTAAAATTTTCATACTAATAAATGAAACTTTTACAACAGCATATAAGGTAATGTATTGCAGACAAATGGATTAATTAAATATTATTAACCAAAATTAATACTTTTGTAAATGATACAATAATATTACTAGGTGAATTTAAAAAGGCTTTATGACTTTTAATAAGACTACAATAGTGTTGACACCTAATTTTTGCCTTTCACTATCTAAATTATTTTGAGCTTCTTCAATTTTAAACAGTTTTGAAATAATTATTTTGTATGAAATTCAAAAATTTCCCAAGTCAATATCAAGATAATGATATTAATGATATCTTGTATAGATTGAATTATCATATTGAGTTGATTGCGAGCATTACATCCTTATTCCATACATATACATTCATGAGATACTGGAATCATTGAGAGACTATTTTTGAAAGAAAATGAGACTTTAATGAAAACCCTTTTTGTTAACATGAGATAGAGAGGTGATTTGATATTGATTTATAAGATATAGTATATGGGTTGAGAACCCCCATGGGTCCTACATGGGAGCTGCGAGCTCAGTGGGTGTATACAAAAAGTTATGCGATGGCTTTCACCATTCATCCCATCCACATTGCATTGTATTTTATTGTACACACATTCTTCATAGTTTCTTTAGTTTCTCGAATGATGCTTATTTTAAATATATTTTCGTGCATATTTGTGTTTTTTCTATTTTTGTGTATATATACATTAGAACTATTAATGGAGACAGTGTGAGATACTGTTTGGGACTTTTCTTCTTGTAGGTGACATGCTCATAGTGTTCTTTTACTAATCATATTTTTTGTTTTACTCAGTTGGTATATGATATTTACAGAGTATACGTGGATCGTACTTACCCCTACTGTGCCCTTTTGGTGCAGATCCTAGAACAAGTATCATACATGGATGTTAAAAGTGTATTGTTGATTGGTGTCATTCGATGTACAGGATCTTTCTAGTGTTCAGGGCGAGTTTTAGATCTAATTCTATTTTACTTATGTATTTATTTGGATAAAAGACATATTTTGTCCTTTTAATTTGGATTTCTAATTAGATGTTGTCACGACCCGATTTCCAAGTCATGATGACACATACTTTCTTCCACCAGTAAGTAAGCCTAACAGTGGCCCAGAGCTTTAAACAATGGGCTAATTTGGTGAAAAAATGACATAAATGTTGAAAATATGCAAGTAAAAGGCTTACAAGCAATAAATCATTGAATGATAATAAACGGAAGATAAATAAGAGAATAACAATATCTCACAACCCAATAGTGTCAGTACAAGAGACACTAACCAAAAAGAATACGAGTACTATCATAGTCAAATATACATCATTTTTGAAAAGGAAAGACTAAGAAAAATACAGAAGATGGAGAAAAGGTCAACTCCAGCTCCGAGAGCTCGCGCTATCTCCGAACTCTAGCTCACATGATCGCAATGTCAACGGTGGCAATTAGTACTCGAATCTACACCAAAAAGTTAAAAAAGTATAGTATGAGTACCAAATCCATAGATACTCAGTAGGTATCATCGGCTGACTGAGCTAAAATATAATATAAATATAATAAAAAGTGAGATAAATAAGCTAAGTCAAGTATGAGGGAAAACTTGGAATAACTCTATAATACTGTGAATTAATAATCAACATAATAACATTAAAGAAAACATAGCTATCCCTGTAATACTGCCCCTATAAGATAAAAAGTACAATAAATTAAATAACCCAACACGAGCCCTTATAAGCTCGGAGGGTGCAGTCAAAGAGAAGTAAGAATCGAAAGTATACCAATTAGCCGCATCCCAAAATCATAACCAAGGTTTCTTCCATATCATAAATCCTAGACTCAAACCGGTTCCATAACTGTTATAAATAACCTCTCAATGTTGGACTTGAATCGAAAGTCATATCACCATTTGCTTGACTTGAACCAAAACTTATATCATGAATAATGCTGAAATCAAACTGGACTTAAGATCATAAATCACCGGAATCGAACCAAAACTAATACCATCTCTCAAGTACGAATCTTGAATAAATCATCTTGTATCTAAACCTCCTCGGGATCAAGAATGTACTTTGAGTTAATGCAATACGTCTATTAAGTCTACAAGGAGTTAATAGTAGTTTTGATCTGAGGTAGGCTAGAGGGGCCCACTTTTAACCCCAAAATCTATTATAATACAATTTCTACTATAAAGTAGAGGTAAGGTATCTAATTCTACTATTAGATATTAAATAAGTCACATTTTAGTCTAAGATAGCAATTTTACCTAAACAATGAGTAGCTAAGCAAATTATGCCTAATTTGTAGTTCCTTAATCAGCTAAATAAATAAAGTCATGCTAAATCTTGCTCCTAGTTCAAATTTAAAACCCACATCGAATACATAATAATAAATATACTATATATTTATCCCAATCTATAAGAAGGGTAAGGTTAGCCTACTTGGATGCCGAAGAAATCCTGGAGAAGTCCGCTAAATTAATGATTTTCCCTTTCGATAAGCTTTTGCTTGATGCCATGTTATCAAAATGATAATCTACTCATCAATATGAGAACAACAATACCCATATTGCATTTTTTATGCTTCGAGTCCAAAATCACATAAAAATCATATGGGGAGCCCACTTGCAGAATCGTACTATTAAAATCGTCAATGCATCCCTTATTCTCAAAGATCATTTACCCTTAAGAGTGGGTAAAATTTGAGCTCTAATGAAGCTAAATCAACCCATCAATATTCTAGGTATTTTGGATTAAATCAAAGAATTAACCAAGTATTAAACGTAAACTTACTAGGTTTTCGGTGAGAAAATGAGTAATCCAAGTTCTCAAACACTCTAAAATATCCTAATAAATGTTCCCCTAATTTTTCACTCTCTAGGGTTCAAAGATCTTGAACTTGCAAAAAAATAGGGACAAAAATGGGTTTGTGGGGGATTTAATGCCTCCCAAGTGCTGCTTAAGCGACCACTTTACTGATTAAGCGGTCACTGCTAAAGCGACTAAGTACTGCTTAAGCGATACCCGTTGAGGATGTACCTTTTGCTAAAGCGGACTGGGAACTACTTTAGAAATCTTGTTGGTAAGAATGGTCACTTATGAGACTGATTAACCGCCTAAACGGCCTATGCTAAAGCGATCCAAGTGTCACTTTACCGGATACACCAGGTGAGTGGTGCATCAGCTAGGACTTGAAAAATTCCAAGTCTCCACCGACCACATGAAATTTATATGGAATCCCATGAACACAAAGGAATTATGTTTCCCCATCAAATTTGATATTCTGATATCAATGGTGCAGCTAAAATTTTCATCCAAGGTCATTTCGATGAAAATTAGGCCCCAAACCCAAGGGTTATTTTTATCAAATTTTGACCAATAGCTCAAAATAAGTTTGAAACCCCAAGGACACGAATCAAAAGTCCCATCTAGCCTAAAATCGATGTTTAAGAGCTAATAGTACTATCAAAATTGGCATACGAGATCGTTAAATAGAAGTTTTCATTCGATAGCTAAATTTTACCAGCAAAGACTTCAAAATTGGAAATTAACTCTAAAAAACCAAATAAACTGGCTGATAATTAAACTGTCAGCTCCATAAAGTCATAAATGGTCTTGGGGAATCTATAGGAAAGCTCTAAATGACGAAAATGCATTGAAATGACCAAGAGGGTCATTACAATATTTACCACAAAAAGAACCTTTGTATGCAAAGGTAAAGGGTTAGGATGTACCTAAAGCCTCAAAGAGGTGAGGATTTAGACCCATATCTTGCTCTCAATATCCTAGGTAGCCTTCTCTACTGGGTGGTGTCTCCACTAAAATTTAACCATTGAATTCTTTTCAGAGAAACCGCCTAACATCCTTGGCTAATACAAACACCGACTCCTCCATGAAGGTCAATCTTTCATCCAACTGCATCGAGTCCTATCGAAGCATATGATACTTACTACGAATGTAACACCGAAACATAGAAATACAGAAAACCAGATTTACAACAGCAAAGTTTAGGGGTAAGGCTAACTCATAAGCCACCTCTCTAATAGTACGAAGATTTTAAAAGGTCCAACATATCTAGGGTTGAGCTTGCCTTTTCTCTTGAACCTTATCACACCCTTAATGGGCTATACTCGAAGGAATACCCAGTCTTAAACTCCTAAAATCAAGGCACAACGTTTATGATCTACATAAGCCTTCTGCCTACTCTAAGTTGCCTTCAACCTTTCTTGAAACTCCTTGACTCTATTCAACTACTCTTAAAGAAAGTCAGTTCAATGGGTCTAAACTTAGGGGTCTCAAACCAACTAATCGGAGATCGATGACATCTACTATATAATGCCTCAAATGGTTCCATCTCAATACTCAAATAGTAATTATTATTACATACAAACTACACTAAAACTAAGTGCTTCTCCTACTGACCTCCAAAATCGACATTCTCAGAGTATAACCTTGAGAACCTAAATAGTCCTCTCTGACTGCTCATTATTCTGAGGGTGAAAAGTTGTGCTGAGATCCACCTAAGTACCTAACTCCTCCTGAAAATCTATCTAGAAGCTAAAAGTGAACATTGAGCACTATCTGAAATGATAGATACAAACACTACATGTAGTCAAACTATCTCACAAACATAGATATGAGCTAACCTCTAGGCACTGAAGAACATTTGAATAAGAATGAAATATGCCTACTTGATCAACTAATCTATAATAACCTAAATACCATCAGAACCATGGGAGGTGTGAGGCAAACCACTAATACAATACATGGTGATCCACTCCCACTTCTATTTAGGAATGTGTAATTTCTCAAATCTCTATACATCTTAGTTGAATAAATTATCTGGATCTATGAGCGTAGCGCAAAATCGACTAAATGAAGTCTCCAACCCTCAGAACATAAATACGACTATCATACCTCAGAATACCCTCAAAATCTATGGTATCCCTCCTGGACTCACCACTCAATACCTAATCATGGATGATATAAAGTGTCATATCCTTAAATGGGTGACTTCAGATCTGCTCAAGTAAGCTAGACCTTACCTCAATACTAGCAACTATCCTCCTTGGTTAGAAATATCAATTTGCACCATCAAGTAGGCTAAGGACTATATATCCCATGCTAAGGGACTCTGAGAAACTTAAATAGAAGCCAAACTACCCATACTCATCGTCTTTTGGTTCAAGGCGTCCGCTACCATGTTGCCTTGCCTTGATGGTATATAATAGAGTTGTCATAATCTTTAAGCAACTTTATCCATCTATGATTCCTAGAATTAAGCTCTCTCTGGGTTATAGGATGCTGAAGACTATAATGATCTGTAAAAATTTTAGAATGCACTCCATATAGATAATGCCTCCAAATCTTAACCATGAAAACTATCGCCACTATCTCCAAATCATGAGTAAGGTAGTGTGCTCATGAACCTTCAGCTGCTTCAACGCATAAGTAATAAATTGACCCTATTACATTGACACACAATTCCAACCAATTTAAAAATCATCACACTATATGGTGAATCCCCCACCCTAAACATGAAGAGATAATATAGGGGTTTAAGTAAGAAAACTTTTAAGATTCAGAAAGCTCGGCTTACACTCCTCAGTCCATTGGCAAGGAACCTCCTTCTGGGTTAATTTGTTCATCAGTGCTACAATATTAGAAAAACCCTTAATGAACCGCCTTTAGTAACCTACCAAACCAATGAAGCTATGAACTTATGATGGAGATATAAGCTTAGCCCAATCACGAATAACCTCAATATTTTTTGGGTCCACCATAATTCGATCCTTAGACACCACATGTCCAAGAAATGTCAATGACTCGAGCTAGAACTCACACTTTGAGAATTTGGCAAAAAATCTATGATCTCTCAAAGTTCAGAGAGCAATCCTCAAATATTGCATATGCTCCTCCCTACTCCTTAAATATAAAAAGATTTCATTGATGAGCACCATCATAAAGGAATCCTAATAAGGCTCGAACATGCTGTTTATCAAATCCATGAATGAGGCTGGGGCATTGGACAATCTAAAAGACATCACCAGTACTCATAATGACCACAATGAGTCCTAAAGGCTATCTTTGGGATGTTTTCAGCCTGAATCCTCAACTGATGGTAACCGAACCTCAAGCTAATCTTAGATAACACTGCTGCTTCCTAAAACTGATCAAATAAATTGTCAATACAAGGCCTAGGAAACATGTTCTTCACTGTCACCTTATTAATTTGCACCTAGTCAATACACAAAATCAAGAAACTATCTTTCTTCTTCACAAAAAAAAATAAGATCACCCCAAGGTGACACACTTGGTCAAATAAAACCCTTACACAAAAGATCTTGAAGCTGAGAATTTAGCACTTTAAGCTCGGCAAGATCCATATGGTAAGGTGCCATATAAATAGGTTGGGTGCCTTGCTCAAGCTCAATAATAAACTCAATATCGTGCTCAGGAGGAATAATAGGTAGATTGGTTGGAAAGCATTAGGAAACTCATAGATTATAGGAATAGAGTCAAGCGATAGACTCTCAATTAACATTACAAATAGAAGACAGATAAGACTTATAACCTCTCAAAATAAGTCTTCTAGCCCAAACATAAGAAATAATCCCTACTGGATCCGGGCTAAAGTATCCCTGTCACACAACCAAGGTATGCCAACATAACTACAGTAATAGTCTTGTCAAAATAATCAAAGATCGTGTGATAGGAGAATAGCCTCTACATGCCATAAATCACATCAAAATCCACCAAGTCTAATATTATAAGATAGGCCTAAGTATCAAATTCTCAAAGTCATAACACATGATATATAAACTCGATCCACTACTAAAGAATCACCTATGGGAGTAATACATATAATGGCACAAATAAAGAATCCCAAGATAACTCTAACATAATAACCTACTACATAAGAATAAATAGATCACTTATCAAATAAAGCAAAAGTCAGCTAATGGCAAACTAAAATCATACCTGTAATAAAAAAATTTGATGACTCTACGTCTATCAAGTACGGCATACAAATAACCTCGCTTACCACCTGGCTAGGCACTTGACCGATCTTCTATCCTACTTTCCTGAGGGCCTCCACGAAAAACCTAAGGGCCATACCAACGACCATATATACCACCTTTAGCTAGTGGCAGCACTACCCTAATTGATGGAATGCTTTATGTTGTAGGAAAAACCACTCCAAACCTGGAAACTCTCTAGAAAAATAGACAAAGGCTCCACAATCATAACACGCCCTAGATGTAGTATTGAAAACAAAAGATATTGTTGACCTTGAAAAACTACGATGACTATAATACCTATAAGATAAACCTCTGAAGGCTAGCCACTACTTTAGCCAAGATGATTAGTATAGCTAGATGGACCTTTATTGGTAATCTGAAGTTTAGCATGAATGATCCTACTAAACTGACATTGATGCTTATAAAGCTAACATGAAGGGTAATTACCCTTAGAACCACTACTTAATGATAAGCCACTCCAATGACCAAATCACTGTAGCATACCTAAACAACTCATAAAATTGAGCATCATACTCTACAAAAGTCATGGAGCCCTGTTGTAATCTTGAGAATTGGTACTTCAAATAATATCTAAGGCTACGAGGCATATACTTCTCCAAGAAGACCTTAGAGAACTGAGTCCATGTCAAATGAGGAGATCAACTGGCTAGGAGTCAATATAACCTATTCACTAATGTTGAGCTATCAAATCCAACTAAAAGTTAGTGTAACCTATACTACTAATCTTAACTAGACCCATATTACAGAGCCTATCCTCGCATGTATCTAATAACTCATAATCATACTCTCTTGATACACCAACAAACCTAGGCGGAGTCAATATTAAGAATCTACCTAACATCTTTTACTCCTCGACAGACATAGGAGGTTAGGTGACTATCGACTGAGCAACTATTGGTGTTCAAGAAATTAACCTTGGGATTCATAACTATAGGTTGTGCCCCCATCTTAGTACTTGATGTGCTATGGATTTATAACACTTTAGATGCTTAAAAAAAATTAAAATATACAAGTTACTTAGGTTGTTTTATTAGATATTATGTGTACTTGTTATGCTTTTGTAGGAAATTAGGTATTGAGATTATTTTGGAAGAAAAGAGTGAAGGTTAAAATTTCTAACCATAGAAGTGGGCACCTACGACCCATATGTGATACGTATAATCCATAGTTACCAAAGTAGGTGTCAGAACATAGAGATCTAGAGACTTAAAAGTGCAGGAAAAAGACTCTGTCACTTACGAAGAGTCAATTATGATTTTTAGGTGCCACCTATGGCCCGTAGGTTACAGAAAGAAAATTCTAGATAGTTCATGAGTTATAGGAGAAAGGGGGCCACCTACATGGACCTCCTATGGACCATACGTTCCATCTACGACCCATAGGTAGCCTAGTAAGTCTCCACCAACCTTGATTTTCCTTCTTTGTTCAGGAGTTATTTCCTAGAGTTTCCTTGAGACATATATATACTCTTTTGACATTTTTAGTTAGCTTACACACTCTATATACTTATAAACATATATATGATTATAGGATTTGAATTTTATATTAGGATTACTTTGTTCTTTATTTTGGTTGATAATTCCTATGTTTGTTTCACACCAATAAGTGGCTAAATTCCTTATCTAGGGTTGTAGGAACCTTGGCTAATTAACAAAGTGAGTAAAGTTCTAAGTTTTTCTAAATCGATATTCTTTCATATATTGTGGTTACCTTCAGTTTAATAGATTTCTTAGCGGTTTCAAATGTTAAGATCCCACCTGGTATATAAATACTTACTTCATAAGAAGATTAGGGATTACAAAAAGATAATCATAGTAGTAATATGAAGATTAATTATCAATCTAGGCTAATCAGTATTATCTTTTTAAAATGGTTATCTATTATCTAATAACTTGAGACTAAAAAACTAATAGTAAATTAGGATCCATAATAAGGGTTAGTAATGCAACATCCTGAGACTAAAAAATTAAAGAGTGAAATCTGTCAATGATTCCACAAGATAGTAGATGGTACATAACTTATCAAATTTTGCATGTACGATATCAGGTTGGTTCAACAAATAACAGTACAACTATTGAGTTTAAAAGATAGGTGGAACATAATCCTAGTGTTCATATCTGACTTATTACGACCAAAGTTGAGTTGTCACTTCTTCGAGAATAATACTACAAACCCAACATTTACTTTCTGTACTGTCTGTCAATTCTAGCAAATGAGAGATAATATTCAACCTATTCCTTTGGGTTCCAACCCAACCTGAGTTGGGTTACTTTGCTTGATAATGACCACTTTATCTTTAATTGGAAGTGTAGTTTGGGCATTGATCAAAATTTTGGCACCATTGCCAGGGAATACAGTGTTGAGTTATTGATTAGACTTAATGAGGTTTTTGAGTTTTTGTTTTTGTTTTAGTTGGGTGTATGCCTAATTGTAGAAGTCAAAGCAATTCTTTACTCCTATCAAATCCTTACCTAGAGAGAATCTTACAGCCTAATCATACTATGATAGAACTAGTACATGTAGGATATCTTGAAAGGGTTCATGATGATCCTAATGTGGTACCTCCCCATGCTACAGGTGATCACCAGATCATTGTTGGTTGGAAAATAAAGTAGTTGTTGGTAGATACAACTACCAACCATAGAAGAGACGAGGAGGCCCGATTAGATCAACAGGAAAAACTAGCTTGGCTAAGATCGATAGTTAATCATCGAGCAGCACTCGATGATAATTAAGATAGAGTTTACAATGTTCAAGCTCAAGTGATCCCAGCATACCAATACTTCTATCCATATGATGATGAAAAGGATAGAGGATACATTAAGCCAATAGAAATAAATGTTATCATTCTTCCTGCACTTCTACGTAATGTGAAATTTTTCATTACCAGTGACATGATCCAACTCTTGAATTTGAAAGGAGTATTTATGGGCTCGACTATAAAAAAAAAGCAAATATGCATCTAGACAATTTTGTTGGGATCTTCACTTCTTAAACTATTTTGGTGGTGTTCCAAGAGGCACTTAAATTGAGATTGTTCCCCTTTTTTGTTGATTGGAGAAGCTTTTTTTAGGTTGGGGGACTTCTTAGAGGATCTATTACCAATTAGAATAAGTTGTGCAGACAATTATTAAATAGTTCATTCTCTTTTCCCATAATATTGCATTTAAAATATGAGATATACAACTTCAGGAAGCTATATTTTGATTTGATGTACGAGGCTTGCTTTTACTTTAATAAAAAGTTGAGCATGGTATCCAATCATCATATTTTAGGGATGAGATTTCTAGAGATTTCTATAGAGCCCTGAATATCAGTTCTGAAGCTATGGTAGACATAATCACTGGAAGAGCATTCATAAGATTACACTAGGAAACAACATCTGAGGTTCTAGACTAGATCTCTTTCACTAACTAAGGGTGGCATACTTGGAAGGCTGAGAGAAGTTCTGTAACTTATGCTATTGAAGATTTTAGTGACCATACAGTAGTTAAAGATTCTGTAGCATAAGAAATTGCATAGCTAAGGGCTGATATTGGATTGCTAACTCAGCAGTTCATAATAGTGAATTTTGAGAAGGTGAATACGGTAGGTTCATAGGGTTCAGCCTCTAGAGCATATGATTTTAACTTGGAAGAGTAGGCTAAGTATCTTAATCGTAAATTGGCAGGTTTTTGAGCCAAAGGGAAAGGAAACTAAGGTCAAAACTATTATAGATATAGATACATAGATCATAGTAGGGAACCTAATGGTGACTAGAGGAGAAAGGACGACTACAAGAAGAAGAGAGACAAGTATGTTCCACCAAGAACCTATGATACTAAATTGAAAATGGAGGCGTAGTTGTCTAAACTAGTTAAGGTTCAAGAAAATTAGAAAATCTTCCTTAATGAGATTAAGTCTGATATCTTTGATCTAACCCAGAAGGTTGAGTCTCATACAATTGCAATCAAGTAGTTAGAGATGCAGTTTGGGCATAAATCTACTACTTTAAATTAGAGGCAACTAGGTACCCTTTCGAACGACACAGATCAGAATCCGAACATCAGCCATTTTTATGCCATCACTACTAGGAGTGGTTCTTCTATTTTTGATCTCCTTATGCTTACTGTTGAGGATTCACGGAATGAAAGTTCTATGATTAATAAGACACCTATGGTTATATAGAAGTTATTAGGGATAGGGACACTCAAACATACATCCATGAACTTATTGATGGCTGACTCATCTGAGAAGAAACCGATGGGTGTTTTATGTAATGTAGTAGTAAGGGGTGCATCCTTTATGTTCCCAGCTGGCTTTAGGAGTCTTGACAGTGAGGTGGACTTTAAATATCCTATTATATTAGAGGGACCCTTCCTATCCACATGTAGAGCATTTATTGATATGGAGTTAGAGCAGATAATGTTCAGACTAAATAATGAGTAAGTGGTTTTTTATGTGTATTAACCAGGGCAGCAGCCAGATGATATGCAGGTAGTGTTAGTGATAGACACTATTGATATTGATAGAGATTCTGAGAATGATAACTTCAAGTGCAGGGTTCATGAGCCTAATGGTAATGTGCACTATATTGGTGTTATTACTTCCTTACCCTTAGTAGAGAAGAAGAAGAAGGACCCCAGAATGTTCACTATTCTATGTTTAATTGGGCCCTTCAAAGTTAGACAGGATTTGTGTGACCTAGGAGCTGTCATCAATTTAATGCCACTGGTTATATAAAAAATTTTAGGGATGGGAACACTCAAACCTACATCCATAAAGCTATTGATAGCTTACTCATTTGTGAAGAAACCAATGGGTTTTTATGTAATGTAGTAGTAAGGGAGACATCCTTTATGTTCCTAGCTGACTTTATGATTCTTGATCATGAGGTGGACTTTCAAGCTCTTATTATAGTGGTAGACTCTTCCTAGCCATGGGTAGGGTATTGATTGATATAGAGTTGGAGCAGATGATATGTAGAATAAATGATAAGTTAGTGGCTTTTGATGTGTACCAATCAGTGCAATAACCAGATGATATCTAGGTAGTGTCAGTAATAGACACTCTTGATTTTGATGGTAATTCTAAGAATAATAACTATAAGGAAAGGTTCGATGAGACTAATAATAGTGTGAACTAGTGTGAACTATTATTGTGTGATTATTTTCTTACTCTTAGTAGAGAAGAAGGAGGACCCCAAAGTATTACCTAATCCTTGTTCTATTGGGACCTTTAGAGTCAGACAAGATTTGTATGACCTGTAAGCTTGCATCAATTTAATGACACTAGTTATATACAAGTTGTTGATGATAGGGACACTCAAACCTACATCTATGAAATTGTTGATGGCTGACTCATCTGTGAAGAAACCGATGGGTGTTTTGTGTAATGTAGTAGTTGGGTGCATCCTTTATGTTCCCAACTGACTTCACGATTCTTCACTGTGAGGTGGACTTTCAAGCTCCTATTGTATTGAGTAGACCCTTCCTAGCCATGGGTAGGGCATTGATTGATATGGTATTCGAGTAGATAACGTTCAGACTAAATGATCTGCAAGTGGTTTTTAATATGTGTTAGTTAGTACAACAGCTAGATGATATATAGGTAGTGTCGATGATAGACACTATTAATGATGAATATGATGCAAGGGTTGTGTCTATTGAAGAGAGACTTGGGGTTGAAGCATTAGCAGTGATAATATCGAGAGTGATGGAATCAAAGAATATGATGATATGGTTAATGCATTGCATGGCTGAGGTTCTTACAATTATGCTTTGAAGAAACTAGATCTTGATCTAAAAAATAGAACCACACCTCCTGTAAAACCATCCATTGAGGACCCACTGGTTATGGAATTAAAAGCCCTCCTATCTCACTTGAAGGATTCATTCTTGGGGGCTAACAATACCTTATAGGTGATTATTTCTGCAGATTTAGCATAGTCATAGGTGGAAGCACTAATATCCATATTGTAGAGGTTCAAAATAGCCATTAAGTGTACCATAATAGATATTTAGGAATTCCACCAGGTATTTAAACTCACAAAATATAGCTTAAGCTAAAATATGTTACCAACATTAAGCATTAATATAGATTAAACCCTCCTATACAAAAGGTTGTGAAGAAAGAAATTATCACGTGGTTAGATGCTGGAGTGGTTTACCCTATTGCATACAACAAGTGGGTTATCCTAAGTTTAATGTATGCCAAATAAGGGTGGAATTACAATAGTTCCTAATGACAAGAATAAACTTATGCTCATGAGATTAGTGACCAGTTAGAGAGTTTGCATGGATTGTAAAAAGTTGAATACTTGGACCCAGAAAGACCACTTCCCTATGGCTTTCATAGATAAGATGCTTGATAGACTAGAAGGATGGGGTTTGTATCATTTTCTTAGTAGGAACTCTGGTTATAATTAGATCACTATTTATCCTAAGGACCAATAAAAGATGATATTGACTTTCCCCTATAGGACTTTCGCATTCAAGAGAATTCCATTTGAATTATACAATGCTCCTGCCACCTTTCAGCGATGTATAATGTCTATCTTTTTGGATTTGCTGAAGGACATGATCAAGGTTTTCATGGATGTTTTTTTTGTAGTTAGGGACTCCTTTGATGATTGCTTGGCCTATCTATCCAGCGCATTGTAGAGATGTGAAGAGTGCAACTTGATGCTGAATTAGGAAAATACCATTTTATAGTAAAAGAAGGTATTGTTCTAGGGCACAAGATCTCCAAATAGGGTATTGAGGTGGACAAAGCTAAGACTGAGGTAATTGAAAAGTTACCACCACCATTCTTAATTAAAGGTATATAAATATTTTTGGGTCATACAGGCTTTTATAGAAAGCTCAACAAGGACTTCTCTAAAATTATTAATCCTCTATGCGAGCTTTTAGAGAAAGAGGTGAATTTTATATTTGATGATGCATGTCTCAAAGACTTGAAGTACATTAAGGTGTAGTTGATTTGGGCTCCTGTCATTATGTCCCTTAATTGGTCTGCACTATTTGAAAGTTCATGTGTGATTGGTACCAAAGTCATAGTTCACATAGACCATGGACCCTTAAGGTATGTAATGTCAAAAAAAATTCCAAATTGATATAGATCCATTCGATTTTATTGCTGCAAGAGTTTGACTTTAAGATGAAGTATTAAAAAGGCATAAAAACTAAGTTGCAGATAATTATTAAGGCTTGAGGAGGAGGCAATGCAGAAAGTAGGAGATAATCTTTAATCAAATGATATTTTTTCAAATGAGTGGGTCTTATCTATATCTCAAGACTTAATCCCCTAGTTTGTTGATTTTGCCAACTATTTGGCAAGTGATCTTGTCTTAGAAAATCTTTCTTCGAGCAGTGCAAGAGATTTATTGATAAGGTGAGGAAGTTCTTTTAGGATGAACCGTATCTTTTTAGGATTGTGTGGATAGTGTTATTTGGAGGTGTATCCCTAAGGCAGAGATGATGATCATTCTTGATGTTTGTCATTCATCACCAATTAAGGTTCATCATGATAGTACCTACATAGCCTATAAAATTTTGCAGTGTGGGTTTTGCTGGCCTATGATTTATAAGTATGCTCATAATTTTTCACAAGCTTGTGACCAATGTCACCATCAATTCAATATTTCACGATGCCATGAACTCCCATGACACCCATCTTAGAGCTGAAGTCATTTTATGCATGAGGGTTTAATTTCATGGGTCTGTATATGAGCTCCTACGAATGAAATATATTTTTGTAGTGGTTGACTATGTTTAGAAATGGATGAAGGCAGTTATGCTTCCAAGAAATGAAGGTACAAGTGTTACTGCATTTTTGAAGAAAAATATATTTTCTCGATTTGGCACTCCACATACTATTTTTAGTGATGGTAGGTCTTGCTTTTGCAATTGTATGTTTAAGGCCCTGCTTGATAAATATGATAAGGAATAAGGTGGAAACACCTTACCATCCTTAGACAAGTGGTCAAGTTGAGGTCTCCAATAGAGAGATCAAGTCTATATTGGCGAAGACTGTGAATGCCAACATGACTGACTGGTCTAGAAAGGTTGATGATGCATTGTGGGCCTACTGTACATCTTATAAGATTCCCATAGGTTCCTTCCTTTATCATCTCATATACGGCAAGGCATACCACTTGCTGGTCAAACTTGAGCATAAGGCAATATAGTTGTTGAAAAGACTAAATTTTTTGAGTGGTATGATAAAGCAAGGTCGATATTGTGCATGGTAAAGAAGTTGGATGAATTTTGGTTTTATGCTTACGAGAGTTCTGCCATATACAAACAAAGATTAAAGTTGTATTATGATAAGAAAATTGAGAAAATAGAGTTTGAGCCAGTGATTTGGTCTTGTTGTATAACTCAAGACATTGTTTGTTCCCTAGCAAGCTAAAGTCTTAGTGATATGATCCATACACCGTGGTTTGGGTATTCCTACATGGTTATACAAAACTGAAGCATGATGGTGAAGCCCCATTCAAGGTAAATGGGCAATGAGTGAAGCATTATATAGGAAATATTGAGGAAGTAAAAGTATGTGTTGATGTGTACCATGGCAAAGTTTGAGTAGCCAAGTCATTTTATCATGCTGCGATGGTAAATCAGGCACTTCTTGGGAGTAAACCCAAGGTAACTTCTTTTTTTAGTATGGTCTGAATGCCTATAGTGTCCCAGGTATGTCCTTATTCCCTTCCTTTACATTATTTACATGTATTAGGGACAATGTGTAATCTTTTAGTTGGGGGTGGGGTATACCATAGCCGCCATGGGTTTTTGTTTTCGTGCTTCTTTTCCTGTCAGCCATGGTATGGTTGTATAATCGATATGTCTAGATTTATTTTTGTTTTGTATTATGTTTTGTTTTTGTTTAATTAGGATATTTTGTGTATCTAGGGCAGTTAACATGTTTTTGTTGTTGATTTTTGAGAAAAATGATACCCCTCCAAAAATTTATTTCAAGAACTATGTGAATGTATATATGAGTGACCATTGTGGATCTTGTTAGAGCATTAGAATTAGGGACATCATAATCATAGCTAAATTTTGTATGAACATAATAGGTAATGCTTGTGATGTGACTCTGTGCCATGTGTATGTGAGATACTACATAGTTCTCTTTGTGTGTTAAATCCAGAACTAGCCCGGTTATTCTTACCTAGGGTGTAGGATAGTCGGTTAGGAAAGGATTATAGGACATTTTTTATATTAGTCCACTTTTAGCCTAAATGACCTTCCATGTGTGAATTAGTATCCCTTGGTCCTAATTTTTTAGCCTTATAGCCAATTTTTCTGTTACACCTTTCATATTCCCATTTGTGTTACAATAAACCTATTTTAGCCCTGGTCCTCTTTGGACATTGTGCATCTCAACTCAGGCAAATCGCCTAAGTTGAGGGTGGCTATTATAGGGGTGCAAATGTAAAGTGGGTATAAATAAGGGTAAAAACAAAAAAGATGATAGTAGGGCTGGGTGTCGTAGTAAAAGAAAAAAGAAAAAAACAAAAAAGAAAAGAATAAAAGAAACCACACCAAACCTGAATTTGCGATAAAAGAAATAAAAAGGATAAATAAGGGTGGAATACAAAGAGAATTGGTTGAGTAGACCCTAAAGTTAGTGAAGTGGAAAGGAGTCTTAGTCATTAAATATATCCATATATACCATACCATTTCCCAAGCCTACATTACAAGCTGAATAAAGTCCTATAGTGATCCTAACATGACTGTCTGAAAACTAAGGTAAAAAAAATAAGGGGAAGCCTATGTTATTTGATGCGTATTGAGGGATCTTTTCTTGTGAGCGTGAATGTCTCTTGACTGTTCTTGCATTGACATGTATTATTCCATATGAGTGAGTGAGACTTCTTTATTGTGAGGGAATATGGGTTGTATTGCTAGCTGGTTACTTGCCTAGGTAGTGTAACTTATATATATGCATGTTTTTCTATTTCTAATTTAATGCCATACATTGATTCCCTTGTGTCACATTGCTATGCTTCGCGTGTTCACACAATTGGTTTTGAATTGTTGTAATATGAAGGGTAATGTTTTAAAGTTTAAAGTATTGATTGACTGTCTTAGATAGCTTAGAGTTCTCATTAAGAATTTTTTTGTTGTGTTTCCTGAGGACATGTAAGTGTTCTAAGTTGAGGATGTTGATGTTCTATGGATTCATAGCACTTTCGACACTTAAAATAATGAAAATATGTAAGTTACTTAGGTTGTTTTGTTAGATATGACGGGTTTTGGTTATATTTTTGCAAGAAATCATGTTTTTGGACTAGTATCAAAGAAATAAGTGAAATTTGAAGTTTTTGGTCACATAAGTGGGAACCTATGACCCATATCTGCTACCTACGGTCCATAGGAGCTAAAGAATGTGTCAGAACTTAGAACTCTAGAGACTCAGAAGTGCAAGAAAAAGACTGTCACTTATGGAGGGGTACCTATGGTCTGTAGGTGTCTCCTACGGTCCTTAGGTGACAGAGATGTTATATAGAGGCAAAGTATTGAGAGTTCAAGACCTACAGAAGAAAGGGGGCTACCTACATGGACCACCTATAGCATATAGGTGACCCAGTAAGCAGCGATCACCTTGATTTTCCTTCTTTGTTTAGGAGTTATTTCCTGAGGTTTCCTAGTAATCTATATATACTCTTTAGACCTTTTTAGTTATTTTACACACTCTATACACTTACAAACATATATTTGATTCTAGGATTCAAATTTGATCACGGGATTACTTTGTTCTTGATTTTGGTTAATGATTTAGTTACAGACTTTGGGTTTTATTCATTGATTATTATGATATTGTTTGAATGTCTTCAATTATGAATTTATTTATTCATTTCACAAAAATGAGTGGGTAAATCCCTTATCTAGGGTCGTGGGAACCCTGGTAGATTGACGAAGTGGGAGAAGTACTAAGTTGCTCTAAAATGATATTTTTGCATGTATTGTGGTTACCTTCAGTTTAATAAATTTCTTAGTGGTTACAAGAGTTAAGATCCCACTTAGTATATCACTACTTACTTCACAAAAGGAGTAGGGATTAGGAAAAGATAATCACAATAATAATTTGAAGATTAGTTATCGATCTAGGCTGATCAGTATCATCTACTTAAGACGATTATCTATCATCTTAATAACTTGAGACTTAAAAGGTAATAGTTGACTGGAATTTAGGATAAGGGTTAGTAGTCTAACATTCTTAGACTTAAAAGGTAAATGGTGAATCTGACAATGAGTCAATACGATAGTATATGGAATATAACTAATCAGATTTTGTATTTAAGATATCGGGTTGGTTCAACAAAGCACGATAAACCTCCCGAGTTGAGAAGCCTGGGGGAACACTATCCTACTATTTATCTCCAACTGGCTATAACCAAAGTTGAGTTATGTCACTTGTTCGAGATTACTACTACAAACCCCATTTACTTTCTACATTACCTATCGATTCCTGCAAATGAGATATATAATTTCACGTATTTCCGTGGGGTCAACCCCAACCTGAGTTGGGTTACTTTACTTAACAGCAACCGTTTTTCTTTAATTATAAGTGTAGTTTATCTTTTGATTAGTGCTACTCTAATCCATAGATTCCACACCATTAAATGGTACACTACCAACTTATCCCAAGAGCTAAACCAATCCATCCCTGAGAAATGATGAGGAAATAAACCATGGTGGAGCCTGAGCTAACCCCTAGCCCACCACTGGCTGGGGTGTAAAAATCTCTCGTGTCAGAGTACGAATAGAGTCTGGTGAAGTCTCCCTATCCTAATCTATTATTGGTTTTGTGTCTCTCTATTGTCCTCGACCCCTAGGTCATCTACAAACTTTGGTAGGATCCCTAGTCACGGATTTAGGGTCCTTATGTCGTGTAGCAGTACCACGCGTCCTAGCAATCTTTAAAAGAGTGAAATCAAAGAAATCTTAAAAGCCAACTCAAACTCTTAGCATGGAATAAGAGAAAGAAATAAAGATCTTCAAATAATGTACTATAGCCTTTCGAAGATAAGAAACAGACATCATAGCACTGATCCGTACTCTACAAGACACTTATTTTTGTACCAATAATATTGGTGAAACTAGCTCTGATACCAATTTTACACAACCTAATATTTGAGTCATTATGACACCTACTTTATCCCACCAGTATTTATGTCAAACCATGGCCCAAAGCAATAAATAATGGGATAATTTGGTGGGAAAATGGCATAAATGCCGAAAATATACAAGAAAAAGGTTTACAAGCAATAAATCATAGAATAATAATAAAATGGAAGATAAATAAGAGAAATAATAATATATCATGACCTAGTGTATCGGTACATGAGATACTAATTCAAAAGAATACGAGTACTATCATAGTCAAATATACATAAGTCTCAAAAATAAAATGACTAAGCAAAAATAGATGCAGAAAAGGTCAATTCTGGTTTTGAGAACTCATCCTATTTCCGAACTCTGGCTCACATGATCGTAACATCAATAGCGGAAACTAGTACTCCTATTTATACCAAAAAGGTATAAAAAGATTAGTATGAGTAACAAAGCCATGCGTTCTCAGTAGGCATCATCATTTGACTAAGCTAAATCATAATAGAAATGTAATAAAATGAGAGATAAATAAGCTAAGTCAAGGTAGGAGGACAAACCTAGAATAATGCTCCAATATTTTAAATAAATAAAATAATCACATTAAAGGAAACATAACTATCACTAAAAAAACTAGCCTCCATAAGCCTGTAAGTACATAAAGTAAATAACCCAACGCCAACCCCGATAAGCCTAGAGGATTCAATAAAAAAAGTAAGAATCGAAATGATAACAATTAGACATATCTCAAAATCATAAATATGGATTTTTCCATACCGTAAACATTGTACTCGATATGATTTCATAACTATCATACCTAACCTCTTAATGCTAGACATGAACCAAAACTCATATTAGCATTCACCGGACTTAAACAAAAACTCATATCATGAATAATGCCGAAATTGAATTTAAGATCATAAATTGCTAGACTCAAACCAGAACTAGTACCATCTCCCAAGTACCAAAATTGAATAAATAATTTGCATCTAAACCTCCTCAGGCTCAAGAATATACTTTAAGATAATGCAATATATCTATGGAGCCTATAAGGAGCTAATAGTAGTCTTCGCTAAAGGTGGGGTGACGGGGCTCACTTTTAACCCCAAAATCCATTCTATGACAATTTCTACTCTGTACTAGGCTTAGGTCTCTAATTCCACTACTAGATATTAAATAAGCTATATTTTAGTCCTAAGATAGTAATTCTACCTAAAGAATGAGTAACGAATACAATTATGCCTAATTTACGGTTCCTTAATCGGCTAAATAATCGAAGTTAGGCTAAATACAACTCCAAGTCGAAATTTCCAACCCACATCTAACTCATTATCATAAATAAAATTTAGCACAATCTATAAAAATGGTAAACCTAACTTACTTGAACGCTGAAGAAAGCCTGGAGAAGTTTGCTAAATCAATAATTTCCCCCTTTAAGAAGCTTTTGCTTGATGCTACACTATCAAAATGATAGTCTACCCATCAATATGAGAAAAATGATACCCATATTGTATATTTTATGCATTGGGACCAAAATCACGTAAAAATCCCATATAGAGTCAACTTATGAAGTCGCAGGCTCGAAATTATTAACGCATTCCTATAATGCTTAAGGATTACTTATCCTCAAGAATGGGTAAATTCTAATCTCTAATTGTGCTAAAATTGACCCATCCATAGTCTAGGGATTTTGGGAATAAATTAAAGAATTAACCAAGAACTAAATGTAAACTTACCAGGATTTTAGTGAGGAAATGAGTAATCCAATCTCACAAACATTGTAAAATATCCTAATAAATGGTCCTCCAATTTCCACACTCTTTAGGGCTCCAAGCTTTTGAAATTATAGAAAAATGGGGAGAAAATTGGGTTAGTAGGGTATTTAATGCCTCTCAAGTGCTGCTTAAGTGGCCACTTTACCGGTTAAGCTGTCACCACTAAAGCGTCTTAGTACCACTTAAGTGGTACTCACTGAGCCTATACCTTTCGCTAAAGCAAACAAAGAGCCACTTAAGCGGCCTCTACTTTAGTGGACTAGGCTCTACTTTAGAGGCATATCTATAAATCCTAGTCACTAAGTGATTGACTAGCTGCTTAGAAACCTATTTAAAGCGGCCCAAGTGCCTCTTTAGCAGATGCCTCAGCTGGGACTTGGAAACTTCTAAGTCTCTACCAACCCCTCGAGATTTATCTCAAATCTCATGAATGCAAATGAACTATGCTACCCTATTAAATTCAATATTCTAGATTGAATGACATATTTGAAATTTCTATTTGAGGTTGTTTTGATGAAAATTGGGCCCCACACCTACGCTCTAGTTTTATTAAATTCTTACCAATAGTCTAAAATGAGTTTGAAAGTCTTAGGACCCAAACCAAAGGTGATCCTATCTTAAAATCAATGTTTTAGAGATGATGGAATTGTTAGAATTGGCATACAAGGTTGTTAAATTGAAGTTTTCACTTGCAAACTAATTCTTATCATTGAAGACTTCAAAATTGGGAATTAGCCTTAAAAAACAAACTAACTTCCTTGTAATGGAACTGTTAGCTCCAGTAAGTCATAAATGACTTTGGAAAGCTATAAGAAAGATCTAAATAGGAAAAATACATTAAAATAAAGAAATGACATAGAGGGTCATTATAGATGCTCTTACATTATGACACTAATTCTTTGGTGATTTATGTTATTTCTATTAGGTCTCTATTATTATTTTTATGCAGGACTAACATTATTCTAGAAGTATTGCCTTGGGTTATATTATAATTATTTTTTATTTTCCTTTATCAATTTGGGTGATTGGCTTACTTATGAAGGTTGAGATGTTATAAGTACCATCATGGACCATTTTTTGGTTATGACAATTGATATGAGAAAGGATAGGTTCACCAATCTCTTAAGTATAAGAGCTAGATATCTAGTAGAGCTTTGCCGATTGATATGTAGAGGATCAAATCTACCTTTGTGACTATAAATTTTTTTTTAGAAAAAAACTTCTCTATTTTTGTTCCTAGTCGTGCAAGTTGTTCCTACCTAATGTTCTAAGTTGTGTTCTATTCTTCGGACTAGATTTTGAGAGGCTAGGAATGTTGAGCCGACACTTGAGGATGAATCCCAAAATAGAGGAAGAGGCAGGGGTCGTCAAGGTGGTTTCAGTTGACACATATCTCAAGGTATAGTATAGAATTCTCTAGTAGAGGTTCCTATAATTATCATGATAGGCCAGTTCAGGCTGTATTGCATGGATCAGGTGGTATACCTTTAGGTTCTGTGACTTTTAATTGTTAGGTATTAGGTCATATGGGTAGAGGTTCCAAGATTGGTGCTTTAGTCTAGGGTGGTCGTTCTAGTTTGTTTGGACCTTCTTAATTAAGTCAGGCCACCAGGATATTTTGTATGTTATGAGTTTAGCCTTGTGGAAAATGATTTCCCTTGATGTGTATATGGATATACTCAATAGGGTTATCAATTTAAGCTTTGCCTAACTCTAATTTCTATAGTGAAAAGTAGTTCAACAAGTGGGAAGATGTCATTTTCTATATTTCCAAACTTTTTCTCCATTTAGAGCTTTCCTGTAGCTTGCCCACGTAATTTATGACTTTTTAAAGATGATAGTTTGATTACCAGGGTTGTTCATTTGTTTTTAGAGCCAATTCCCTATTTGAATTATTGGCTATTAAGGATTAACTATCAAGAATAAACTTTAGGAAAACAACCTTGTATGCTAATTCTAATAGTTCTGTCAACTCTGGAACATTGATTTCAGGATAGGGGGACCATTAGTTTGGATTCTAAGGCTTTCAGACTCATTTTAGGCTATTGGATTGATTTTTGTAAAAATAGCCCTTGGGTATGGGGTTCATGTTTTATCAAAACAACTTTGGATAGAATTTGTGCTGGTGTCGTTTAGTCCAAAATGTTAAATCTAATATGGTAGTATAGTTTGTTTGCATTCATGGGATTTCAAACAAATCTCAGGAGGCCGATAAAAACTTGGTGTTAACCAAGTTTAGTTGGTGTAACCACTTAAGTGGACCTTTAGTCACTTTAGCGGCCAAAATGTTGCTTTAGAACCCAAGGCTGGTCCCTTCCTCATTTCTTTAGTGAAGGCATGATCTCTTTAGTGGATGCCGCTTAAGTTAAATATTGTCTGGTAAAGCAGAGGTCAGCCAGGTGAAAGTGTCACTTAAGCGACCAAGTAACGCTTTAGGTGCATTCAGCTAAGCAATTATATGATCACTTAAGCGATAAATACAAGGGTATTAAATTCTCCACTTCATCGGATTTTCTCCCAGTTTTTGTAAGTCCCAAGAGCATTAAAACCCTTAAGGGATTATAAAATTGGGAGTTTGTTCCTTGGGTGACCATGGGAATTTGGTTATATCAGGGAAGTCGTTTCCTCATAATAATCCTTGTAAGTTCTGTCTAATTCTTGATTTAATTCTCCGATTTAGTCATCAATCCCTAGTTCCTTGATGGGTTGAATTGAGTGTTTCTTGAGCTTGGAATTTACTCATTCTTAAGGGTAAATAATTCTTGAGCATAGAGAGATGTGTTGATAGTTTCAAAGTGTGATCCTGCAAGCGAGCCCTACATGGGATTTTGATCCGATTTTGGACTCAAAGCATTAGAGTGCAATAGGTGTATCATTATTATCATATTAATATGTAATTCTCCGAGACTCTAACCAATAGTGTAACCATGACTCAAGCTCATGAAAAGTAAATTATAGTGCTTTGGTTGTTTTCTGATCAAGGGTGATGTTATTAAGGCCTCGAAGATGTCTTAGCGATTAGGTGAATCAAAACATTCCTTACCAATTGAATTCTTTGGAATGATATTGCTATATTCAACTTCAAATGAGCATATCTGTCGTTATACTATGAATTATTGATGTCATGACCTATCAAAATATAGATAATTGAATTATCTTTCCAACTATACCAATTTCAGCCAAATCTGGTATCAGAGCCAAGAGTTATGCCCATTTTACTCTAGCATGTCAGGCTGGAAAATTGAGTGACGACATTTTTGTGATAAGCTGTCACAAGTGTGATGACTTAACACCAATGTCATCATCCTTAGGTAGATTTCCACCCCTAGTGACGACATTTTGTGATAAGTTGCCACAAGTGTGATGACTTATTACCAATGTCGTCAACCTTAAGCATAAAATCGTAAAATCCACCCTTTTGTGATGACATTTCGTGACGACTTGTCACGAATGTCATCAACTATTTTTTTCAGCAATTAAAGGACTTTTTTGCAAGGGTATCTTGGTCTTTTCCCATATTTTAGAGGCCCCTATATACATGAGAATTCCCATCTAAACTCTAATTTCTTCATTTTCTCTTCCAATTGTCTTAAGAAATATATCTAGGGTTTTTATTTAAGGATATTAATCTTCCAAAAATCATCCATAAATCTTCAAGATTTCTTCAAGAATCAATTTCCTCATAGTGTGGGCTTCAAGAATCATTTATTACAAGTGCGGATAGAGTCTTAAGCACTAGAATTCATCCAATTTCAAAAATTAAGGTATGTGGAGTTTTGAACAAGTGCAATTCTTTCGTTCTTGTGCCCAAAGCTTTGATTTCTATTATGGATTTATATTATTTTGAAAGTGGGTTTATACCCAAATTACTTCATCATGAGACTGCGAGAATATAAATTGTTCAAGCTTTGTTATACATGATTATTTTACTATTCTCAAGTTATGACTTGATATTTAGTATTGTGAATTTCATATTTCTACCATGAGTTTATATTTCAAGTGCTTTCAAGATATATGTCAATCTTTAACCTTCCTTATGACAAATTGGATTATTGAGTATATTCAGTCATGAGATTGAGTTGTTACAATGAGTCTTGATATTTCCTCAAAGTTATTGATGTTGCCATAATTTAATGAACTGATACATTTTGATATTGAGAAAGATTGATTTGATTTGATTCAAGTTAGGAATCCACAAATTGATTATGATTTGATAAATGAGAAAGAGATTTGATTTGGTTTTCATAATAGACCCTTGTGATATTCGTGGTGGATTTCCTAACGCATTCTGAGCTTGTGTCTAGGAGTAGTATTTAGCACCGAGTGGGAAATATGGTATTTCTCTCAAAACTATGTACCACCATAGGATTCGTATTGATTTTGTGGGCCATAGGTCGAGTATGAGATTGTGATCACTAAATTAAGGTTGTACTCCCTAGAAAGAGTACGTCGCTCCCGCCAATGTGGGGTTCTCTCCTTTGGAGGGAAAAATATTGGACTCCATATAGCTCACATGGTTTATGTCAGTTATAAAAACCTCCCATGTCCATAAGAGTTGAGTTTCTTGAATTACCGAGTCACTCTGAGTCTTGAGTTGAAGAGTTGAGTTATTTATGATGATTTATGAGGTTTTTATCATATGATTTATTTGCTATGAGATCATGAAAAGTATGTTTCAATCTAAATCAAGCCAAGTGAGCCATCATTGTACATATGCATATTTTTATAAAATTGATGATGATATTTGCATTGTTACATGTACCCCCACATACTCAGTACATTCTAAAGTGTTGACCCACATATTTTCCTATGGGCTACATTTTCTTGTAATGTAGGTTCAGGTACTCAGTTGCAGCCGCATTAGCGATATTCGAATGCCTCAACTACGTTCCATCTGTGGTGAGTCCTCATGGTTTGAGGACCATGTCTATATTTTTAGTGATATTGTTCTGTTGTAATGGCTTTCAGTACTGTTTGAGTCAGTTAGGGGTTTGTCCCAATGACTCCTTGATTTTGATGTATAAAGGCTTTGTCAGACTAAAGGATTGGTATGTACAGACATTCAATATATTTTGGTTGTACAGTCTAGTATTCTCTAGTATTTCTCTTGAACCTAATCTGGTATATCTTTTTATTGTGCATGACTATTGTTGAATTGAAATCCCTGAGGTAAACTACCAGTCTGAAGGCTAGGTTGGGGCTACGTGTATTCCTAAGCACTGTGTGGCATCTCAGGATAAAATTTTGGGGCGTTACATAATATGTATATCATTATTTTGATAGTGTGGCATCATGTTGAGGATTCTTGAAAGGGGAACTCTCCAATTTAGCATACTTTAGTGGGCATTCTTTGGCATCCAGGTTGGCTAGGATTACTCTCCTATTATATTAAGATTTATTATGGTATAGGTATGATATTATGCTGGTCTTAGGTTGGGAATTATGACTTAATTGTATTGTTAGCAAAATTTTGATATTTAGCTGAATAATGAGCTATTTTAGGTGAATTTGACCTAACTACCGATTTCTATGGTTGAATTACTATCTTACAACTTAATGATACTTATGAAGTACTTGTAGTGGAATTTTGGAACTTTAGTCCAGCCCTGGGTAGAATTTGCCTTAAAATGGACTTTTGGGGTTAGAAGTGGGCCCCTTTATCCCGATGTAAGTCAAAAAATGATAATTATCTCCTTGTAGACTTAGTAGGCCTTTTTCTGTTATCTAATCTACATTCTTGAGTCCAAAAAGGATTTAGACATATTCTGCCTTGTTCTAGGCTTGTAACTTAGATTTATTAAGAATGGTTGTGTTTGACAACCTTAATATTAAGATCAGTTTGAGCTTGGTGATTATGATGCTATTTTTTATTCAAGTCAAGCATGAGAGATACTATTTATTATTCGACTCTGCCTTGGAGGGATACTTATGATGGTTATGGAATCAATTTATGTCTGGTGTTTATGGTATGGAAATATCCATGGTTACGACTTTGAGGTTCAGATGTTTTATGAGTATTACTATCAATATTTCCTTCTTGGTTGTATCCACTGGGCTTTGGGGGCCCAATTGGGTTATTTAGGTTTGTTTTCACCTTTTGGGCTTATGTAGGCCCAATTAGGCTATAGTTATACATGTTCTCATTAATATTATTTACTCGGTTACTCACTCTAAGTATCTAGATGCATTGTTCCAGTTTTGTCCTTTTACCCTGACTTTGTTTATTATGTCACATCTTATTGTATACATATTATGATTTAGCTTAGTCAATCGATGATGCTTACTAAGTACCCATTGCTTTGATATTTATACTACACTTCTATATCTTTTTCTAATATAGTTTCAAGTACTACCTACGACATTAATGTCTGTACCACTACTAGTCAGAGTCCAAAGATAGGGTAAGCTTTTGGAACTACAGCTTTATTTCTTTCTTTTATATTGGGTGATCTTTCTATTCGAGAATATTTTACATTTGATACTTTTATTACTCTTATTCTTTTTCAAGAGGATCTTGTATGAACCTTTCTAGGTCATGGGATATTTCTATTATTTTCCTTGTTTATCTTCGCTTGCATTATTATCCCTATATTTTATGGCTTGTAATCCAATTACTTGGGCAATTTTTGTATTTACCTTACTTTCCACTTATTAGCCCATTACTTATTGTTATGGGCTATGATTTGGATAACCTACTAGCGGGTTAAAGTAGGTGCCATCATGTCTCATAAAATTTGGTCATGAAAAATTAGTAATAGAGCCTAGGCTCACTGGAATTTTCAGTGCAAGAGCAAGTGTCTAGTAGAGTCTCGCAAATCAAAATGATGATGTCTTTTTCTTATCTACGGGGGGCTATAGAACATTCTTATGAGATCTTTACTTCCTTTTGTCATTTTGTGCTATATGTCTGTATTGGTTTCTAAGATTAACTTTATTTTACTTTTTTGCAAATAGATAGGATACGAGCTATAATTACTAGAGATGAGGTCCCTATGTTCATGACTAAGGATCCTATTAGAGGTTGTGGACGACCTAGAGATCGGGGGTAGTCGAGAGCTGTAGCCCCAATTAGAGGTATAGATAAGGGGATTTTCCTAAACCTTATTCCTGTTATCACACTAGAGATTTCTCTAACCTAACCATTAGTGGGCTTCAGGGAAGCCCAGGATCCATCGGGGTTTATTTCTTCATCGCTGCTTAGAGATGCTTTTATTTAGTTACTGGGTTTGGTTAGTGGTACACCATCTGATGGTGCTTTATTTACAGATCAGAGTGGAACAGAGGATGGGGCACAACCTGTAGCTACGACCTCTAATTTAAGATGCTTCTAGTGTTGGTAGTTGCTTAGCCAATAGTCGTGCAAACTGCTATGTCCATTGAGGAGCAAAAAAATTTTGGCAAGGTTTCTGAGATTAAATCCACCTAGATTTATTAGGGCACCAGCAAAGTTGCTTTTAAATTTTTAACTACTTATAAGGGTAGCATCCATAATTTTAGCCTGTTTGAGGCTCATGACATTGACTAGAATACTTTTTAGTGGGACATGGCAGCTAGACATTGGTGGAGAGGTTATCTTGATTCCAAGCTAGTTGGATCTCCATCATTGATATAGACTCAGTTCTTTGAGTCTTCTTGTAGAAGTATATTCCTCATAGACTTAAAAAGCGAATGAGATATTAGTTCTCAATATTAGAGGAGATTATTATTGTCCTAGACTTTAAGGCTCGGCTAGAGTATGAGGTTTGGTTCCATGAGTTAGCTAGGCATGCTACAACTATTTTCTTGATTGTGTATGAGTGAATTTGATGTTTTGTTTAGAGATTGAGTCTCCTTCTTTTCATGACTACAAAGATTTTGGTTTCCACTGGTAGGTCTTTTACTGAGATCTCTAAGTATACTTCAACCATGGGGGAGATTCATTGAGAGGCCCAAGGGGCAATGATAAAAAACCATGTTACCAAGGTAGTTTTTGTAGGACTCAGTGTGTCATGGTTCAAAGGTAGAGGTTCTCAGGGTAGGTACCCTCCATGCTAGCCTTATCAGTATCAGGGTCTGTCTAGTAGGATCATTCATCTCAGACTTTAGATGACTGGCCAAGGATAAGCCCCACTACAGTGATCATTTTAGCCAAAGTAGTGGTCAGTCTTTGAGAGATATATATCTTGAGGTTTTTAACCAACGTGGCTATTTTGGGGTATCCAGATCTTTTGGACACAGTGCCACACCTGGAGCGTGATATGAGTGTGGGGCCTTCGGCTATTATTATAGACTATCCTCGATATAGGATAGTTGTACCTGCAGTGTAGAGTGTTCCACCAATTAAGGTAGTACTTCCCCTAGTTAGAGGTGATATGCAGGGTTCTTAGGGTGGTACTTAGGGTTCTCAAGAAGGTCCTCAGGCAGGTAAGATAGATGATCAGTCTGGCACCTAGCCAGATAGTGGGTGTGGTCATATATATGTTGTACCTGGTAGAACGAAGGTAGAATCTTCATATTTTGTCATTAAAAGTACGATCTCAATGTGCCATCAACCATATTTTTCTTTATTTGGTTGAGGATCCACTTACTCATATATGTCTAATTATTATGCACCGCGGTTAGAGTTGTCTTGGGATTCCTTATTTGTTCCATTATATGTATCTACTATCATGAGTGATTCTTTAGTAGTGGATCAGATTTATAGATTATGTGTTATGACCATTTGAGGGTTTGATACTCAGGCTAATATTATTGTATTAGATATGGAGGACTTTGATATGATTCTTGGCATGGATTGGTTATGGTTCTATTATGCAGTCTTCTTGCCATGACCGTTACCTTAGCCATGCAAATATACACCCAATTATATGGCAGGGATCTATTAGTTGCACACTGATGGGGATTATTTCTTCTGTTTGTTCTAAGAGACTTATATCAAGGGGTTGCGAGTCCTATCTAGATTATATTTGTGCTATTATTGCCAAGAGTCCTCCTCTTGATTTTATTCCTATAATTTGTGATTTTCTTGATATCTTTCCTACCAAACTACCTTGCCTTCCACTTGAGTATGATATTGAGTTTATCATTGCTATTAAGCTGGGAACCTGACCTATTTCTATGGAACCTTACCTTATGGATCCTGATGAGATTAAGAAGTTAAATTCTCAGCTTTACAATCTTTTGGGTATGGGTTTCATTAGGTTGAGTATGCCACCTTAGGGTTCTTCTTTCTTGTTCGTGATGAAAAAGAATGGTTATTTTAATATGTGCATATATTATAGGCAGTTGAATAAGGTGATGGTTAAAAATAGATATCCTATGCCTCTTATTGATCACTTGTTTGACAAATTTAGGGAATGGCGGTGTTTTCTAAGATTGACTTCAGATTTGGTTACCATTAGTTGAGGATTCAGTCAGAGGACATCCAAAAGGTTTTCTTTAGGACTCGCTATAGCCATTATGAGTTTCTAGTAATGTTTTTTAGATTGACTAATACGCAGTTGCATTCATGGATTTTATGAACCGCATGTTCAAAACATACTTAGACTCCTTCGTGAATATATTCATCGATGACATTCTTCTGTATTCATAGATAGGGAGAAACATATACAATATTTGAGGATTGTGCTCAATACTTTGAGAAATCATAGGATTTTGCCTAATTCTCAAAGTATGAGTTCTAGATCAAGTTAGTTTTCTAGGGCATACGGTGTCTAAGGATGGATTATGGTGGATCCAGCAATGATTGAGGCTATTCGAGATTGGGTTAGAACTACATATCCATTTGAGGATCATATTTTTATTGGTTTGGTAGGTTACTATATGCAATTTGTTGAGAGTTTTGATACTATTGCAGCATCGATGATTAGATTGACCTAGAAGGAGGTTCCTTTCCAGTGGTCTGAGGAGTATGAGTCAAGCTTTCAGAAGCTCAAGGATTGTCACGACCCGATTCACAAGTCATTATGGAACCTACCCTATCCCACTAAAAGGTAAGCCAAACCATAATCTAGAGCTAAACACAATAGGTTTGGTGAAAATTTCCCAAAAGGGCCAGATAGCCAAACCACCACAATAAGTAAATAAGACAATAGAAATAGTTTAAAGGTAGTCACTACATAAATATATAATACCCCGTACTTTTCCTAGCATAATTTCACTTCTAGAATGTCAAAGACTAGCTTCAAAAATGAATAACTTTTATTACATGTAGAATTCTCAAGATTTAGACCCTCCATTGTGTGGGAAATTGAATTAGCTTTCCATCCATACCAATCTTTCCTAAAGTCGATACTCGGCTGAGAAGTTATGGCATTTTAAGTAAAGCAGAACGCCATCTTGGAAATCACCGCATTGCGGTGAAGGTTAAATTCCTATTCATCAAATTCTAGTGGACCTTCATGAAAAGCTCACATCATGGTGAGGTCCAATTTCCCAATTGTCAATTTCTAGTGGCTCACCACTGTAATGGCGTGTTGCGGTGATGAACAAAATGGCATTTCGATAGAGTACCGCGATAGCTCCGTGTCGTGTTGAAATTCCAATTCCCACTTATCCTTTTTCCAGTGAGCCACCATGATAGTGGCACGTTGTGGTGGCATGTTAAATCAAAAAATTTGAATCGTTTCTAGTTCCGATTAAATTTTTAAAAAGGTACATTGGTCAATTCCCAAGCCCCAATTCGTGAATAACACAAAATTAAACCCATTATAAGCCTATTATGCTTACTTTTTATCCATTCTCTCTCAAAGCAAAACCCTAGAGCTCAAAGCTTGATCTCCAAGAAAATCAAATTTCTTCATTATTTCTCCAAGAAAACTCAAAATTGAGGATTCCCAAATAAATATAATCAAGAACTCATCTTCTAGAACTCAATTAGGAATTAAAAAATTCAAGTTTCTTCATCTAATCATCAATTAAGGTATGTGGGATTTATAAACAAGGATCCTCTTTCATCCTTGTGCCCAAAACCAAGTTTTTATTTCAAATCTATATGATTTTAAATGATTATACATGAGTTTTAAATTAGGGTTCATACCCATTATTGCTAATTGCAAGATTATGAGATTTCAAGTGTTTTAGAAGTTGAATTGTATGTTTATATTCATATTTTCATGCCTATTGCAGTAAATTTAAATTTTTTGAGATGAATCATCATTGTTTTCATCACTAAGCATAATTATTATGATATTTTAACATGAGATTGATGCATGGGTTATTATTCTAAGATTGAATATTACTATTTCAAGCAAGATGATGCTTTAAGCATCTTATGATCAGATTATTTTTAGATTATTCAGTAAAGCTTTGATCTTTTGATCATCATATGAGATTTGGAATCTACTTTAAGATTTATTACAGATTACAAAATTCAAATTTTCTTTATTTACAGAATGACTTAGATAAGAGCATAATTGGTTTCGTAATGAACCATTATACTAGATTTTTAAAGTGGATTTCCAACAGAATGAGCGCAGATTAAAGGGAGTAGTATTTAGCACCAAGCAAAAAGTGTAGGATTAGTGTGCCCTATCTTCTTTAGAACTAGGTAGACAACGTAGGTACAGATTATCAAATTATTCCCGCTTCTATGTGGATGATAGTTACAGATGTGATCACTTAGATTAGGTTGTACTCCTTTTCAAGAGTATGACACCTCTTCCTATCGTGAGTTTTCCCCATAGGGGCACAAGAAGTTGGACTCCATGTTAGCTTACATGGTTTATGTCGGTTAGAAGAACCTCCCAAACAATAAATTCTTTTAGAATAGTTTTAAAGTACTTTCCATACTAGTAATGAAAAGCTTTGAAAGAATTTCCTTCAGATAAAGTATGTTCCCTAAAGCTTACAAACTGCAGCATTCAGAATAGAAAAGAATAACAGAATAGATTTTAAAAGAACTAAGTGTAAAGGCTTACGACTTTATTCAGATTATGTTTTACAGAAAGATATTAATTATAGATTTTAGCTTTCAAATTTCAGATATAAAAGTGAGTCCTTTCTACACTTAGATAGCATGATTTAAACATACAATATAAGTACAACTTTTAGAACTAAATGGTATGACTCACTAGATTTATAAAGTATGATTTGTTATTCATGATTACAGATTTTAGTATTACAGATATTCCATCTTATGAGAGTCATTTACATTTAGCATCTATTCTTTTGCAAATTGATATAAATGTTGAGATAATGCTTTATTATGCATTCACCCCCATATACTTACTACATCCTCAAAGTACTAATCCACATATACATCTACATGATATATTATCTTATAATGTAGGTTTATGTTCTTAGTTTCAGTAGCGAGAGTGATTTCGAGCATCTCTATCTACATCTGACAGTTGGTGAGTCCTCATAATTTGGGGACTTAGTCATTCAGTTTATTTCAGCTTAACAGATTATATGATTCAGTATTTTCAGACAGTCTGATTCAGTTGGGGGTTTATCATAGTGGCTCTCTAGCACTAGTAAGTAGAGGTTTATCAAACTACTAGATTTCATTCAGACTTAAAGTATTTGGTGTTCAGAGAATATATTCAGATTTTCCTTAGTTATTTCAGAGGAATTTCTGCCTTTAGTATGACTTTTATATCAACATTTTCCTTTCTATGAGATTCAGACTTAGTAGAAGGCAGACAGGGTTAGCTTAAGGCTACCCATAGTCTTGAGCACCATGTAACATCTCGGGACCAGGTTTTAGGGCATTACAAACTTGGTATTAGAGATAGGTTTATAAGAGTCATAGGGAGTCAGACCATCCGCATTACATAGCCTTGATCATGGGTGTGAGGCACGCCATATTTATGAGCAAGAGGCTACGAGACATTTTTAGGAAATCATCTCTTTCTTTCATGATTTATTGTGCTTACAGTATCTCTATCTCCTTTTAAATCATGCTCTTAAGTGACTGTTGAATATGTCTCCTTGTTGAGTTATCGCCTATAAAAATAATAACTAGCCACCCTAGCCCACCGATCCTCTAAATGAGAATGTATCCCATGTTTAGTTTTAAGCAACCTTTCAAATATTGGCCTAGGTAGTGACTGCCAGTGTTCAAGACAACCAATAAGTGATAGTCCAACTTTAGCAGAATGGTGATTTAGCATTATCTAGAATCAGAGATTTCATGAGAATGAATTTGCCAGAGTTCTTTGGTTAGAAAGCAAGTGAGGACCCATAACTTTATTTAGATGAGGAAAGAAAGATCACCCAAATTATGCATATTTCTAAGGAGAAGAGTGTAGAGTTGGCATCCTATAGGTTAAACGATGTAGAGTATGATTGGGTAGTTATATGGAAGAATGGTAAATATGAGAATGCAGCTCCTATGAATTGGCAGGTATTCCGAGATGAATTTCTAGGCAGGTTCTTTTTGCATGAGATAAGAGAAGCTAAGATGGAGGAGTTTGTGAATTTGAGGTAGGGCTTAATGATAGTGAAGTAGTACTGCCTTAAGTTCAATCACTTGTGTAAGTATGACCCAGATATGATGGTTGATGCAAGGGCAAGTATGAGTAGTTTATTTATTGGAGTGCGTAGCTTGGTAGTCAATGAGTGTAGAACTTCCATGCTTATTGGAGACTTGGATCTTGATATGTTAATGATTTATGCTCAGTAGATTGAGGCAAAGAAGTTGAATAGAAGAGATAGATATAATAAGAAGGCTAAAATAGGGCAGTTTAGGTGTGGCTAAACTAGGTCTGAAGGGGAAATCATTCACAGTTTCAGAATCATTCATCTATACTAGCACCGTCTTTTGCTAATACTCCCACTCCTAGAGCTAGGTAGGAGCAGTGGAGTAAGTCTTCTATGTCCATATCTTAAAATAGTGTGAGTGGAAGACCCAGTTATCCTCTATATGCTAAGTATGGTAAGAATCATCCTGGTGAGTGTATGTTGGGGAAAAAAGGTTGTTATGGTTATGGAAAGTTTGGTCATGAAATTAGAGAGTATCCGCATACTAATCATGGAAACAGAGATGTTAGTCCCCAGACTCAGGATACTAGTGCACTAGCTCCTTTAGGTCGCCCAGCTCCTTCTCAAGACATATCATGCTGTACTGATGGAGGTCAGTGCCAAAATTGGATCTATGCTTTACCATCTCATCAAAAGCAGGAGGATTCACCAGATGTTGTTACAGATATAGTTCGTGTCTTTTATTTTGATGCTTATGTGTTGTTAGACCCCGGGTCGAGTTTCTCTTATGTGACCCCGCTAGTTTTAGTGAAATTTGAAATAAGTCTAGAAAAGATCCTTGAGCCCTTCTTGGTTTCTACTCTAGTGGGTGAGTCAGTTATTGCCAAACAGATCTATAGAAAGTATCCAATCACTGTCCTTCATTAAATTGTGTTAGCAAATTTAATATAGTTAGATATGGTTGAGTTTGACCTTATTTTTGGCATGGATTAGCTCCATTCCTATTATGCATCTATAGATTATCGCACCTGAGTGGTGAAGTTTTAGTTTCCACATAAGCCAATCTTTAAGTGGGAAGGTAATTCAGTGTATCCCAAAAGTCATTTCATATCTTATCTTAAAGCCTGAAAGTTGATTTCCAAAGGGTGCATCTATCATCTAATTAGGGTCAAAGATACTAAGTCTGAGACTCCAACAGTTCAGTCAGTCAGGGTAGTTAATAAGTTTCCTGATATTTTTCCCAAAGATTTTCCAGAGGTACCTCCCTATAGGGAAATAAACTTCGGTATTGACCTTCTCCCAAATACTCAGCCTATTTTTATTCCACCTTACTGTATGGCTCTAGCCAAGCTTAAAGATTTAAAAAAGCAGCTTAAATATCTTTTAGATAAAGGTTTCATAAGGCCTAGTGTTTCTCCATTGAGCGCTCCTTTCCTATTCATGCAAAAGAAAGATGGCTCTTTGTAAATATGCATTGACTATCGTCAGGTGAATAAAGTTACAGTCAAAAACAAATATCCTCTTCCTAAAATTGATGACTTATTTTACCAACACCAAGGTGCAAGTTATTTCTCCAAGATAGCCCTTAGATTTTGCTATCATCAGCTTAAAGTAAGGGAATATGATATTCCAAAGACAGCTTTTAGAACCTGTTATGGTTATTTTTAGTTTCTATTCATATCCTCCAGGCTAACAAATGCCCCAGCAACCTTAATAGACTTGATAAACAGAGTGTTTAAACAGTATCTTAACATATTTGTCATAATCTTTATCGATGATATTTTGATCTACTCTCATAGTGAGGATGATTATGCAGACCACCTTAGAATTGTATTACAAACTCTTAGAGATCACCAGTTGTTTGCCAAATTCAGTAAATGTGAATTTTAGCTAAGATCGGTAGCTTTTATTAGTCATATTTTTTTCAATGAGGGAGTTAGAGTTGATTCCTAAAAGACAGAAGCACTAAGAAATTAGACTAGACCTATTTCTCTATTAAACATTAGAAGTTTCTTAGGTTTAGCTGGCTATTGCAGATATTTTGTTGAGGGTTTTTCTTCTACTGTGTCTACTATGTCTAGATTGACCCAAAAGAAAGTTAAGTTTCAGTGGTCAGATTCCTGCGAGAAGAGATTTTAGGAGTTGAAGACTTGACTCACTTTAGCCCCAGTTTAGCTTTACCTGATGAAACAGATAGCTTTGTTGTCTATTATGATTCTTCTAGAGTTGGTTTGGGTTATATGTTGATGCAAAGAGGTAAGATTATAGCCTACACATCTAGATAACTTAAGTCTCATGAAAAGAACTACCCGACCCATGATCTTTAGTTAGTTGTTGTGGTATTTGCATTGAAAATATAGAGGCACTATCTTTATGGGGTGCATGTTGATGTGTTTATGGATCACAAAAGTTTGCAGTATGTGTTTACTCAGAGAGAGTTTAATCTTCATCAGAGAAGGTGGTTAGAATTATTGAAAGATTATGATATGAGTATGTTGTATCATCCTGACAAGGCCAATATAGTGGTAGACACCCTTAGTAGATTGTTTATAGTGTTCCCCATATGGAAAATGATAAGAGGGAGCTAGTTTGAGAAGTTCACCGATTAGATAGATTAGGTGTGAGGTTGGTTGACTAAGCTGAAGGGAATGTTTGAGGTCAGAATAGTTCTGAATCTTCTCTAGTTTCAAAAGTGAAAGAGAAGCAACGTAAGGATTCTAGTTTGGTCAAACTAAAGGAGTCAGTTGGAGACCAAAAGGTAGAGGTTTTATCCCAAGTGGGAGATGGTGTATTGAGATACCAAAAAAGATTGTGTGTGCCAGGTGTTGATGATTTGAGGCAATGAATTATGGCAGAAATGCATGGTGTGCATTATTCTATTCATCTAGGAACCACCAAGATGTACCGTGATTTGCAGGAAATTTATTGGTGGAGTGAAATAAAGAAAGATATAGCAGATTTTGTAGCAAAGTATGCTACTTCTCAATATGTTAAGATATAGAACCAAAAACCTAGTGGTACGTTGCAAGATTTTGCTATCTCTACTTTGAAGTGGGAAGAGGTGAATATGGATTTTGTGACTAGTTTACCCCATTCACGTCGTCAGCATGATTTTATTTGGGTATTAGTAGACAAATTAACTAAGTCGACGCATTTCTTTCCAGTTCACACATCCTACACTACTGAAGATTATGCTAAGTTGTATACCTAAGAGTTAGTCAGATTGCATGGAGTTCCTTTGTGCATCATCTCAGATAGGGGTACTTTGATTTACCTTTCAGTTTTAGAAATCCTTTCAGAAGGGTCTTGGTACCCAAGTTCATCTTATTCATCTTTTCATCCGTAGATAGATGGTTAGGCAGAATGGACCATTCAAACTTTATAGGATATATTGAGGGCATGTGTTTTTGATTTCAGAAGTAGTTGGGATGAGCATTTGTCATTGATTGAGTTTTCTTATAATAATAGTTATCATGCTAGTATTCAGATGGCTCTGTTTAAATCACTTTATGAGAGGAGATGTAGATAGCCAGTTGGTTATTTCAAAGTGGGTGAGGCCGTTTTGATTAGGCAAGACATGGTGTTTGAAGCCATGGAAAGTTTAGCTTATTAGAGAGAGATTAAAAGTAGCCCAGAGTCATCAGAAATCTTATGTAGATGTAAGAAAAAGAGATCTTGAGTTTAAGGTTGATGACCTTATGTATTTGAAAGTTTCACCCATGAAGGGGTGAAGAGATTTGGCAAAAAGGGAAGCTTAGTCTTCGATATATAGGCCCCTTTCAGATTTCGAGTTATGTTGGGAAGGTGGCGTATAAGCTTGAACTACCCACAAATTTATCCTCAGTTCATCCAGTGTTCCATGTGTCCTTGTTGAAGAAGTGCATAGATGATTCAGCTGTTGTAGTTCCTCTAGAAAGTATAGATATTCAGATAGCCTTTCATATGAAAAAGTTCCAGTAAAGATTCTTGATCATTATATCCGTAGACTAAGTAACAAAAAAGTTCCCTTGGTCAAAGTTTTGTGGTGAAATCAGTCTATTGAGGGTGCTATGTAGGAAGAAGAAGCAGACATTCGTACTAAATATCCTCATATCTTCTCCACGAACTCAAATTAAGTCGAAGGTAATAGTTTTCCTTCATTTAGTTCTTTTCTAGTCTCTAATTCAGCTATAAAGTTGTTTTCATGTTAATTCATGCATTCGCATATCAGTTCAGTAGCTCATTATCTTAAGATTCAGTCATATAGTTTATTTCAATTGTGCATGATAGCTTATAGCCTCAGATTCCTCAGTATTCTCAGCTTAACTAGCCATATTTGAGGATGAATGTTCCCGAGGGGGAGATATTGTAATACCCCATACTTTTCCTAGCTTAATTTTGCTTCAAGAATGTCAAAGACTAGCTTCAAAAATGAATAACTTCTATTACATGTAGAATTCTCCAAATTAAGACCCTTCATTGTATGGGAAATTAAATTAGCTTTCCATCGATATCAATTTTGCCTAAATCCAATACTCGAGAGAAAAGTTATGGTATTTTTTATAAAGTAGAACGCCATCAGGGCAATCACCGTATCGCAGTGAAGGTTAAATTTCCATTCGTCAAATTTTAGTGGAACTCTGTGATAAGCTCGCATCGCGGTGAGGTCCAATTTCCAGTTGTCAATTTCCAGTGGCTCACCATGATAGTGGCGTGTCACGATGATGGACAAAAAGGCATTTCAATAAAGTACCGCGATAGCCCCGCATCGCATTGAACTTCCAGTTTCCACGTGTCCTTTTAAACGTGAGCCATCATGATAGTGGCGCAGCACACTGGCATGTTAAATCTGAAAATTTGACCCATTTTCAATTTTGATTAAATGTTTAAAAAGGGTAATTTAGTCAATTCCCAAGCCCCAATTCGTGAATAACACAAGATTAAACTCATTTTAAGCCTATTATGTTTATTTTTCATCCATTCTCTCTCAAAGTAAAACCCTAGAGCTCAAAGCTTGCTCTCCAAGAAAATCAAATTCCTCCATTGTTTCTCTATGAAAACTCAACATTGAGGATTCCCAAATCAAGATAATCAAGAACTCATATTTAAGAACTCAAATAGGAATCGAAAAAATTAAAGTTTCTTCATCTATTCATCAATTAAGATATGTGGGGTTTATGAACTAGGATCCTCTTTCATCCTTGTGCCCAAAACCAAATTTTTATTTTAAATCTATATGATTTTGAATGATTGTACATGAGTTTTAAATTTGGGTTCATACTCATTATTGCTAAATGCAAGATTATGAGATTTCAAGAGGTTTAGATGTTGAATTGCATGTTTATATTCATATTCTCATGACTATTGCAGTAAATTTAAAACTTTTGAGATGAATTATCATTGTTTACATCACCAAGAATGATTATTATGATATTTTGACATGAGATTGATGCATGGGTTATTATCCTAAGATTGAATATTATTATTTCAAGAAAGATGATGCTTTAAGCATCTTATGATCAGATTATTTTTAGATTATTCAGTAAATCTTTGATCTATTGATCCTCAGATGAGATTTGGAATCCACTTTAAAGATTTATTACAGATTACAGAATTTAGATTTGCTTTATTTTTAGAATGACTCAGATAAGAGCATTATTGGTTTCGTAATGAACCATTATACTAGATTTTTAAAGTGGATTTCCACCAGAATGAGCGCAGATTAAAGGGAGTAGTATTTAGCACCAAGCGGAAAGTGTGGGATTAGCGTGCCCTATCTTCTTTAGAACTAGGTAGACAACATAGGTACAGGTTATCAAATTATTCCTGCTTCTATGTGGATGATAGTTACAGATGTGATCACTTAGATTAGGTTGTACTCCTTTGCAAGAGTATGACACCTCTTCCTATCGTGAGTTTTCCCCATAGGGAAACAAGACGTTGGACTCCATGTTAGCTTACATGGTTTATGTCGGTTAGAAGAACCTCCCAAACAATAAATTCTTTTAGAATAGTTTTAAAGCATATTCCATACTAGTAATGACTAGGTTTGAAAGAATTTCCTTCAGATAAAGTATGTTCCCTAAAGCTTACAGACTACAACATTCAGAATAGAAAATAATAATTGAATGGATTTTAAAAGAACCAAGTGTAATGCTCACAAATTTAGTCAGATTATGTTTTATAGAAAGATATTAGTTACGGATTTCAGCTTTAAGATTTTAAATTTAAGAGTGAGTCCTTTCTACACTTAGAAAGCATGATTTAAAGATGGAATATAAGTACAACTTTTAGAACTAAGTGGTGTGACTCACCAGATTTATAAAGTAATATTTGTTATTCATGATTACAGATTTCAGTATTTTAGATATTCCATCTTGTGTGAGTCATTTACATTTAGCACTCATTCTTTTGCAAATTGATATAAATGTTGAGATAATTTTTACTTGTGAATTCACCCCCATATACTTAGTACATCCTGAAAGTACTAATCCACATATACGTCTATCTGCTATATTGTCTCATAATATAGGTTTAGGTGCTCAGTTTCAGCAGCGAGAGTGATTTCGAGCATCTCCATCTATATTCGACAGTTGGTGAATCTCAAAGTTTGGGGAGTTAGTAATTTAGTTTATTTTCATCTTAACATATTAGATGATTTAGTATTTTCAGACAGTTCGAGTCAGCTGGGGGTTTGTCTAAGTAGCTCTCTAGCACTAGTAAGTAGAGGCTTGTCATACTGCTAGATTTTATTTAGACTTATAGTATTTGGTTTTCGGAGATTATATTCAGATTGTCCTCGATTATTTTAGATAAATTTCAGCATTAAGTATGACTTTTATGTCAATATTTTCCTTGCTATGAGATTCAGACTTAGCAGAAGGCAGACTGGGTTATCTTAAGGCTACTCGTAGTCTTGAGCACCATGGGATATCTCGGGACCAGGTTTTAGGGCATTACAAACTTGGTATCAAAGATAGGTTTATAAGTTCTAGGGAGTTAGACAAGACGCATTATGTAGATTCTTGATCATGGGTGTGAAGCACGCCATGTTCATGAGCAAGAGGCTACGGGATATTTTTAGGAAATTATCTCTTTCTTTCATGATGTATCATGCTTTCAGTATTTGTATCTTCTTTTAACTGTGCTCTTACATGGCAGTTGAATATGACTCCTCATTGAGCTATCGCCAACAGAAATGATAACTAGCCACCCTAGCCCACCGATCCTCTAAATGAGAACGTATCTGCTGAGTTTTGGGCTACCTTTCAGTCATTGGCCTAGGTAGTTACTGCCAATATTCAGGAAACTAGCAGGCGACAATCCCACTTCAAGAGAATAGTGATTTAGCAGTAGCTAGAATCAGAGATTTCATAAGAATAAATCTGCCAGAGTTCTTTGAGTCAAAAGCAGCTGAGGAACCATAATTTTATTAAGATGGGATAAAGAAGATCACCTAGATTATGCATGTTTCTAATAAGGAGAGTGTAGAGTTGGCATCCTATAGGTTGAAAGATATAGTGTATTATTGGGTAGTTATATGGAAGAATGGTAGAGGTGAGAATGCAGCTCCTATGAGTTGGCAGGTATTCTGAGAAGAATTTCTAGGCAAGTTCTTTTTGCGTGAGATAAAAGAAGCTAAGATAGAGGATTTTGTGAATTTGAGGCAAATCTCAATGACAGTGAAGGAGTACTACCTTAATTTCAATCAGATGTCTAAATATGCCCCAAATATGATGGCTTATCCTAGGGAAAGTATAAGCAAATTTGTTACTGGAGTGTCTAGCTTGGTAGTAAAGGAGTGTAGAACTGCCAAGCTTATTTGAGACATAGATCTTGATAGGTTGATGATTCATGCTCAGTATATTGAGGAAGAGAAGTTGAAGGGAAGATATAGAAGTAATAAAAAGGCTAAAATAGGGCAGTTTGAGTATGGCCAGGCTAGGTCTAAAGAGGGAAATCATTTGCAGTTTTAGAATTATTCATCTATTCTAGCACCGTCTTTTGGTACTGCTTCCAGCCCCATAGCTTGGTAGGAGAAGTGGAGTAAGTCTTTTATATCCAGATCTTAAAATAGTATGAGTAGAAGACCCATTTATCCTCCATATGCTAGTGTGGTAAGAATCATCCTGGTGAGTGTATGTTGGGGTAAAAAGGTTGGTATGGTTATGGTAATTTAGGTCATGGAATCAGAGAGTGTCCGCATGCTTAATAGGGAAACAGAGATATTCATCCCCAGACTCAGGCTACAAGAGTAGCAGCTCCTTTAGGTCGCCCAGCTCCTCCTTAGGGCACATCATTCTATACCGGTGACGGTCAGCGCCAGAATTAGTTCTACAATTTACCATCCCATCAGGAGCTGGAAGATTCACCAAATGTTGTTACTGATATGCTTCATGTCTTTCATCTTGATCCTTATGTGTTGTTAGACCACAAGTCGAGTTTCTCTTATATGGCCCACTAGTTGCAGTGAATTTTGAAATAAGTCCTGAAAAGGTCCCTGAGTCCTTCTTGGTTTCTACTCCAGTAGGTGAGC
>NC_061119.1:93872330-93921088 GCF_002878395.1 Capsicum annuum
AATCTCATATTTATAGCATCATCCCAGTTCAGATTAAGCTGCTTCAGTGCCCATATTGCTTTATGTTCTAGCTCAATTGGCAAGTGACAAGCCTTTCCATAAACTAGTTGGTATGGTGACATGCCAATTGGTGTCTTAAATGCGGTCCTATATGCCCATAAGGCATCATCCAGCTTCCTAGACCAATCTTTCCTGCTGGCATTCACAGTCTTAGCAAGGATCAGCTTGATTTCACGATTTGAAACCTCTACCTGCCCACTAGTTTGTGGGTGGTACGGTGTAGCTACCTTATGTCGCTTAACCCCATACTTTGCCAATATGGCTCTGAACAGCTTATTGCAGAAATGTGATCCTCTATCGCTTATGATGGTATGGGGTACCCCAAAATGAGAGAAGATATTTCTCTTTAAGAACGCCACAACACTCTTACCTTTATTATCATCTAGAGCGACTGCTTCGACCCATTTGGATACGTAATCCATAGCAACTAAGATATATTTCATCCCAAATGAGCTCACAAATAGGCCCATGAAGTCAATACCCCAGACATTGAATAACTCTACTTCAAGCATTTTGGACATGGGCATCTCATGGTACTTTGAGATAGAACCTTGCCACTAACACTGATCGCATCTTCTTACAAAATTGTAGGCATCCTTGAATAGTGAAGACCAATAGTAGCCACTTTGCAGTACTTTCTTGGCCGTCCATTTACCTGCATGGTGAAATCCAACTTAGGAAGCATGGTTTGCTTCCAGTATGCTAGGCACCTCTACATCTGGGATGCACCGCCTAATAATACCATCAGCACATCGTCGAAAAAGATAAGGCTCATCCCAGAAGTAATGTTTCACATCATGCATGAACTTTTTCTTTTGATGAAAGGAGAGATTCTCAGGAATCACTTCGCTTACCACGTAGTTAGCAAAATCTGCATACCACGATAAATTTTCCACCATAGTTGCTAGAATCTCTTCTTCGAGGAATGCATCATCAATATCAAGGTCGGTCTACACTGTGTGCTCATTCTCAAGTCTAGATAGATGATCAGCTACTTGGTTTTCACAATCTTTTGTATCCTTTACCTCGAAATCGAATTCTTAAAGCAGTAGCACCCACCTAATTAGCCTTGACTTGGCATCCTTCTTTGCCATTAGATATCTTAGAGCCGCATGATCCATATGAACCACTACCTTGGTTCCCAACAAGTAAGCACGGAACTTTTCAAAAGCATAAACAACCGCAAGAAGCTCTAGTTCAGTGACAGTATAGTTCTTCTGTGCTCCATTCAATGCCTTGCTTGTATAGTAGATTGGATGAAATAGATTTTCTCTTTTCTGACCAAGTACAGCACCCAAGGCTACACCACTTGCATCACACATAATTTCAAAAGGTAGAGACCAATCGGGTGCTACGATTATAGAGGCTTCAACTAGCTTTCCTTTGAGGCATTCAAATGCCTTCAAGCAATCTTCACCAAAGTAAAACTTTGCCTCCTTCTCCAAAAGTTTGCATAATGGGTTTGCAATCTTGGAGAAGTTTTTAATAAACCTCCGATAAAAACCAGCATGACCGAGAAAACTACGAACCCCCTTTAAAAAAATTGGAGGTGGTAGTCTCTCGATAACTTCAATCTTGGATCGATCAACTTTAATTCCCTTTTCAGAGACTTTATGCCCGAGAACAATGCCCTCCTTAACCATAAAATGGCACTTCTCCCAATTTAGCACTAGATTGAATTCCACACATCACTGCAAAGCCATACTCAGATTTACCAAGCATGACTCAAATAACTCACCTATAACCGAAAAATCATCCATAAACACCTCCAAGGTGTCTTCAATCATATCAGAGAAAATAGACATCATACACTGCTGAAAAGTGGCAGCTGCATTACATAGCCCAAATGGCATTCGTTTGAATGCAAAAGTACCACATGGGCATGTAAAAGTGGTTTTCTCCTGATCTTCAGGAGCAATGCAAATCTGATTATATCCAGAATAACCATCCAAGAAACAAAACCATCCTTTCCCTGCCAATCGATCAAGCATTTGATCCATGAATGGCATTGGGAAGTGGTCCTTTAACATCCACGAGTTTAGCTTCCGGTAATCCATACACACCCTTCACCCTATGATAGGACTGAGTGGAATTAGATCATTCTTCTCGTTTGCTACTACTATCATGCCCTCTTTTTTGGGCACACATTGTATAGGACTCACCCATTTACTGTCTGAGATTGGATACACCACCCCTACATCTAACCACTTTATGATTTCTTTCTTCACCACCTCTTGTATAGGTGGATTCAGACGACGTTGATGCTCAATAGTGGGTACGCAATCTACCTCTAGCTAAATCTTGTCCATACATATGCCAGGAGGGATACTAATTATATCAGTAATAGTCTAACCAATAGCTCTCTTGTACCTCTTCAGAACAGAGATGAGATCCTCTACCTGTTTCTCACTTAAATCAGCAGCAATAATAACCGGCAGTATATTTCCACTACCCAAGAACACATACCTTAGATGACTGGGTAGCTCTTTCAATTCTAGCATCGGTGGCTCTTCAATGGATGGCTTTGCTGGTGGTGAAGGTCGATTCTTAAGGTCAAGGTCCAGCTTCTTGGGGGCATAAGAATATGATCCCATTCCTGTCAAAGCACAAATAGTTTCTTCGTACTCTTTAACATTCTCACGATCAAAGTTCAAAAGCACAGCAGCCAATGGCTCAACAGTAAGCTGCTTCTCTAAAGATAGTTCTTTCTCATCCTCATAATAAACATCAACTATAGAGAACACATTCATATCCTTGGGCTGCTTCATTGAATTGCATACATCAAAACGTACCACTTCGGCATTCATCCAAAATAAAAGCTCATTTTCTCGCAAATCAATAAGCACACTTCCTGTTGTGAGGAAAGGTCGACCCAAGATTATAGGCACCTCAAAATCCACCTCACAATCTAAAATAACAAAGTCTGTAGGAAAAATGAAGGTAGAAACCTTTACTAATACATCATATAAGATACCAACAGGTCATTTTACCAACCTATCTGCCATTACAAGACGCATATTGGTTGGTGTAGGATCCCCTAACCCCAACTGCCTATAAATGGCTAGTGGCATCAAATTAATGCTAGACCCCAAATCACATAAAGCCTTGGCAAAATCTAAAGATCCAACCATGCAAAGAATAATAGTGAAAGCACCTGGATCTGCCTTCTTTTGTACTAAAGACCTCATGGTAATTGCACTGTAATAATGAAAATTATCTGCCAGTTCATAGCTTGCTGCCCTTTTCTTTGTCAAAAGCTCCTTCATGAATTTAGTATACCCTGGCATTTGCTCCAGTGCCTCCATCAAAGTCACATTTATAGTTAGCTGCTTCAGCATGGTCGTGAATTTACTGAACCTAGTGTCGTCAGCCTTCTTCTTCAGTCTCTGAGGAAAAGGTGGTGGTGGATTTGGAAGAGTTTTTTCCACCACTTCCTTTTTATTGTGCTTCCCATTATCAATCTTTTTAGACTGCTGACATCTAGGTGTAGTATCATGAACGTTCTCATTCTGATTTTTAACTTCTACAGAATCATCACAATCTGCTTCAATAACATTCTCTTCTATATTATCAACCACAGGCTTGCCCTTGGATGGATTTTCCAGCACCTTACCACTCCTGGTGGTAGTATCCAAACATGATCCATCTTTCTGTGGATTTTACATAGTGTCACTAGGTAAAGTGCTAGCTTTTCTTTGATTGAATGCCGCCGATAGTTGACTCATTTATTGTTCCAGCTGTTTTATTAAAGTGGAATGCGAGTCAACCAATTGATTCATTGAGGATAAATCATTTTTTACCTCAGCTACACTCATGATGGTTGCCTCCACTCCTTTCAAAAGCTTGGCCATCATGTCCTCCATGGACATCTTCCCAGAGCTAGGTGCAACAGCTTCACGATTTCTAGGAGGGACATATAAACCGCCCCTGTCATTCTTATTCTTCCAATTCCCTTGGTCTCGATCCTTGTATCTGGATTTTTCATAATAGTTCCTACCTTGGTTTCCTTGGACATTGCCTCAGAAAACCTCCTGATTATTTAAGTAATTTGCTTCCTCCTCAGAATCAGAGCCATTTCTTCCCTGCGCTACAACAGCTTTGACCTTTTCTATCTTCCCTGATAATAAATTCTTGGTAAGAAGGTCCATCTGCCTTTTCATGTAAGCCATATCCTGGTCACGTTCCTCTTCTCTTCGTCTCTGTTCTGCTGTCATGCCAGTAGATACAGTAGAGCTTGCTCCTCAGAATCCCTGGTATGCCAACTTCTACTCTGCTTTGTCATATAATCTAGCGTATCACATGCCTCAATAAAAGTAAGGTCCATAAATGACCCACCCGCAGGATTATCAACCACTGGATTAGTCACTGAGTTCAAATCCCTATATAATATTTCCATCAAGTGGACATTGGTCATCTGATGATTTGGGCACCGCATAAGCTTCTTCTTGAACCTCTCTCTTTCTCGTGCAGAGCTTCAGTTAGAAGCTATTTGAAATTGCTTATCTTATCTCTTAATTGTGCTCTCTTGGATGGCAGAAAGAATCTTTCTAGGAAAGCTTCTTTCAGTTGCCTCCAATTGGTAATAGAGTCAAGAGTTAGCCCGTTTAACCATAGAGTTGCCTCTTCAGATAGAGACAATGGAAATAAGAGCAGCCGGATCGCATTCTGTCCAACCCCTAGGTTGTCAAATGATTTGCATATTGAGATAAAATTAATCAGATATATATTTGGATCGTCGCCAGCAAGTCCACCAAATAACCCTTTAAGTTGCAATAGCTGGATCATGGTGCTAGTGATATTGAACTTGGCTCCGGGTGCCAAGGGCGGAGGAATAACAGCCCCTGTGGCACCAGCCCCATCCAAGTCGTCATTATCATTATCAAAAGCAACTTGCACAGCTCAGTATTTGTGTCTCATCCTATCTCGACGATCTCTGTTGACATTCTTGTTCACTGGTGCAGCCACATCATCTGCACGTCGTAGATTTAATAACTCATCATCACCCATGTCCTCTTCATCAAGATTTGGTACCTGACCTGGGTTATCAGTATTCTGTTGATTTACTTGCACAGCTGCCAATGCAGATAATATAGCCTGCTCCTATTGAGTAGCTATCCTTTCAAGGTCTCGCTGCACATCCATTCTGCCAATAAGATGTGGTTCAGGATTTATAGGTAATAATGGCTGACCAGATCTCTGTGTATTTGGCATATAATCCACTAAACCTGAACAAAACAAAAACAACAAACAAAAAGTAAAATTTGAGAATCTTTGACCAAAGGGTCTATTAACTATCACAAACTTAGTTGACAACTGTATTCCCCGGCAATGGTGCAAAAATTTGATACGCCCAAATTACAACTCTCATTAGAAAGTGCAAGTGGTCGCTGTCAAATATAGAACCCAATTGGGTTGGGCGTTGAATCCCACAGGGAATACTATGATCACTAAGTATTGCGATTATTATTAGACTGTTGATCGAAGGTTCCAAGGTAAGGGGGGTTTCAGTTTAGGTAAACAATAATATTATCAGTGTAACGATGAGATGTATGTGTAATAATAGTTGATCATAGAGAATGACAAGTTAGGGTTATGTCCACCTTGTAACTTCTACTTCTCTATTAACTATGAGTAATACAGATTTTATACATGCATGCACTTATAGAGAGACGTATTCTAATTCTAAATCCAAGTGTTTTTCAACCATCAAGGATTTATTCACCTTAGTTCTCTCGAATCCAAAGTGTACAACCAATTGTATGAACTCTCCAAGAAGTTAATCCTGCTAGGGCATTAACGTGTAAAATAGAGGTTAGAAACCCTATTTTCTTGTCACGCTCTCTTTTCCAAATAGTAACTTTTCTATCAAACAAGTTACTGCTATAATGGCGCATTCCCTATGTTTGCAACCATGAGAATTCAATCAAACTGAAGAGAGTAATGATATAAGTGGATTAACACATCATAAATTCAAAAACCCATAGCAATAAAGAGTATACTACAAGGTTTCCATAACCCTAACAAATAAAATTAGCTACTCATGAATAAAACAGAAATCAAACTAGAAATATTCATCATACCAAAACTTAGAATGATCTTGGTGATAAAGATGACTAGCGAAAATAAGAGAGAAACACGTTTCTCTCTCTCTATCCTCAAGCTAAGCTGATTTCTCCTATTTTTCAATAATACAGAATGTGAATCATCCCTAAAAAATTCAGCAATAATGCTTTTAATAACATCCTTCTCTAATAAATTGCTACTGCATCCTTAACTATTTAAAAATATTGAGTTTGCCCGGGAAAATGTTCCCATGCATCACATTCAGTCCAAGAGCTGCTTTTCTTTTTATGTGAAGTTTTCCTTTATTGTCCACAGGTCCCCAAAGTGCTGTAATCTTCCTCATTAGTACCTGAAAAGCATGCTAATCACATAGGTCAGCTCACTTAACTAAAAATAGACTAAAAGTGCAAGAATTATGTATTTTATTCTCAAAACTTAGCTAAAACATAGGTAAGTTATGGTGCTTAGACGTATGAATATGCCCAACATCAATTGTCACACCTGAGTGGTGAAGTTTTAGTTTTCAGATAAGCCAATCTTTGAGTGGGAAGGTAATTCAGTGTCTCCCAAAAGTTATTTCATATCTTATCTTAAAGCCAGAAAGTTGATTTCCAAAGGATCCATCTATCATCTAATTAGGGTGAAAGACACTAAAACTGAGACTCTAACAGTTTAGTCAGTCAGGGTAGTCAATGAGTTTCGTAATATTTTTCTCGAAGATTTTCCAGCAGTACCTCTCGATAAGGAAATAATCTTTGGTATTGACCTTCTCCCAGATATTCAGCCTATTTCTATTCCGCCTTACCATATGGCTCCATCTGAGCTTAAAGAGTTAAAAAAGTAGCTTAAATATCTCTTAGATAATGGTTTCATAAGGCCTAGTGTTTCTCCATAGGGCGCTCCCTTCCTATTCATGCAAAAGAAAGATGGTTCTTTACAAATATGCATTGACATCATCCGGTGAGTACAGTTACAGTTAAAGAAAAATATTCTTTACCTAGGATTAATTACTTATTCGACCAACTCCAAGGTGCAAGTTATTTCTCCAAGATAGACCTTAGATTCGGCTATCATCAACTTCAAGTAAGGAAATATGATAGTCCAAAGATAACTTTCAGTGCCTGTTAGGCTCATTTTCAGTATCTAGTCATGTCTTTCGGGTTAATGAATCTCCCAGCAGCCTTTATAGACTTGATGAATAGAGGGTTCAAATAGTATCTGGACATATTTGTCATAGTCTTTATCGATGATATTTTGGTCTACTCTCGTAGAAAGGATGATCATGCAGACAACCTTATAATTTTATTGCAAACTCTTAGAGATCACCTATTGTTCACCAAATTTAGTAAATGTAAATTTTGGCTAAGATCAGTAGCTTTCCTTGGTCATATTGTTTTCAATCATGGAATTAAAGTTGATCCCCAAATGACAGAAGCACTAAGAAATTGGCCTAGACCTATTTGTCCATCAAACATTAGAAGTTTCTTAGGTTTAGCTGGCTATTATACATATTTTATTGAGGGTTTTTCTTCTATTGCATCTCCTATGTCTAGATTGACCCAAAAGAAAGTTAAGTTTCAGTTGTCAGATTTCTGTGAGATGAGTTTTTAGGAGTTGAAGACTCGACTTTCTTCAGCCCCAGTTTTAGCATTACCTGATGGTACAGATGGCTTTGTTGTCTATTATGATACTTCTAGAGTCTGTCCGGATTGTGTGTTAATGCAGAGAGGTAAGGTTATTGCCTACTCTTCTAGATAGCTTAAGCCTCATAAAAATAACTATCCAACCCATGATCTTGAGTTAGTTATTGTGCTATTTGCATTGAGAATCTTAAGGCACTATCTTTATGGGGTGCAAGTTGATATGTTTATGCATCACAAAAGTTTGCAGTATGTGTTTACTCAGAGAAAGTTGAATCTTCGTCAGAGAAGGTGGTTAGAATTATTGAAAGATTATGATATAAATGTGTTGTATCATCTCGGCAAGGACAATATAGTGGCAGATGCCCTTAGTATATTATTTATGGGCAGTGTTGCTCTTGTGGATAATGATAAGAGGGAGCTAGTTTGAGAAGTTTACTGATTAGATAAATTGGGTGTAAGATTGGTTGACTCAGATGAAGGGAATGTTTACGTTCAGAATAGTTCTGAATCTTCTCTGTTTTCAAAAGTGAAAGAGAAGCAAAGTAAGGATTCTAGTTTGGTCAAACTAAAGGAGTAAGTTGGAGACCAAAAGGTAGAGGTTTTCTCCCAAGGGGGAGATGGTGTGTTGAGATACCAGAAAAGATTGTGTTTGCCAGGTGTTGATGATTTGAGGCAATGAATTGTGGCAAAAGTGCATGGTGCACGTTATTATATTCATCCAAGAGCCACCAAGATGTACCACAACTTTCAAGAAATTTATTGGTGGAGTGATATGAAGAAAGATATAGCAGAGTTTGTAGCCAAGTGTGCAACTTGTCAACAGCTTAAGATAGACAAACAAAAATCGAGTGGTACATTGCAAGAGTTTGGTATCCCCACTTTGAAGTGGGAAGAGGTGAATATGGATTTTGTGAATAGTTTGCCCCATTCACGTCGTCAGCATAATTTGATTTGGGTGAAAGTAGACAAATTAACTAGGTGGATGCATTTCTTGCTATTTTATACGTCTTAAACAACTGAAGATTATGCTAAGTTGTATACCAAAGAATTAGTCAGATTGCATGGAGTTCCTTTGTGTATCATCTTAGATAAGGGTACTTAATTTTACCTCTCAATTTTGGAAATCCTTTTAGAAGGGTCTTGTTACCCAAGTTCATCTTATTTTAACTTTTCATCCATAAACAGATGTTCAAGCAGAAAGGACCATTCAAACTTTAGAGGATATGTTGAGGGCATGTGTTCTTAATTTCAGAGGTAGTTGGGATAAGCATTTGTCATTGATTGAGTTTTCTTATAATAATAGTTATCATGCTAGTATTCAGCTGGCTCCATTTAAAGAAATTAATAAAAGGACAAGTACATCACCAGTTGGTTAGTTCGAAGTGGGTGAGGCCGCTTTGATTGGGCTAGACATGGTGTTTGAAGCCATGGAAAAAGTTTAGTTTATTAGAGAGAGATTAAAAGCAGCCAAGAGTCATCAGAAATCTTATGCAGATGTAAGAAAAAAATATCTTGAGTTTGAGGATGATGACCTTATATATTTGAAAGTTTCACCCATGAAGGGGGTGAAGAGATTTGGCAAAAAGGGAAGCTTAGTCCCCGTTATATAGGCCCTTTTTGGATTTTGAGTCGTGTTGGGAAGGTGGCGCATAAGCTTGAACTACCCACAGATTTATCCTTAATTTATCCAATGTTCCATGTGTCCTTGTTGAAGAAGTGCATGGACGATTCAGCTGTTTTAGTTCCTCTAGAAAGTACAGATATTCAGAATAGCCTTTCGTATGAAGAAGTTCCAGTAGAGATTCTTGATCATCATATCCGTAGACTAAGGAACAAAGAAGTTCCCGTGGTCAAATTTTTGGGGCGAAATCAGTCTGTTGAGGGTGCTACTTAGGAAACAGAAGCAGACATGCATACCAAGTATCCTCATCTCTTCTCCATGAACTCAGATTCAGCCGAAGGTAATATTCTTTCTTCATTCAGTTCTTTTCTAGTATCAGATTTAGCTATATAGTTATTTTCATGTAAATTCATGCACTCATAAATCAGTTTTGTAGCTAATTATGTTGAGATTCAGTCATATAGTGTATTAATATTATGCATGATAGATTATAGCCTCAGATTCCTTAGTATTCTCAGCTTAAATAGCCATATTTGAGAACGAATGTTCCCAAGAGGGAGATATTGTAATACCCTATACTTTTCCTATCTTAATTTTTCTTCTAGAATATCAAAGACTAGCTTTACTCCATTGTGTGGGAAATTGAATTAGCTTTCCATCGATACAAATTTAACCTATATCTGATACTTGAGAGAAAAGTTATGGAATTTTTAACAAAGCAGAATGCCATCAGGGCAATCACCGCATCGTGGTTAAGGTTAAATTCCCATTAGTTAAATTCTGATGGACCTCTACGATAAGCTCATATCGCGGTGAGATCCAATTTCCCATTTATCAATTTCCAGTGGCTCACCGCGATAGTGGCGTGTCACGGTGATGGACAAAATGGCATTTCAATAGAGTACCGTGATAGCCCCGCATCATGTTGAACTTTCAGTTCCGACTCGTCCTTTTTCCTATGAGCCACCGTGATAGTGGCGCATCATAGTGGCATGTTAAATCAGAAAATTTGACTCATTTCCAATTTTCATTAAACTTTAAAAATGGTACTTTTGTTAATTCCCAAGCCCCAATTCGTGAATTACACAATATTAAACCCATTCTAAGCCTATTGTGCTTATTTTTCATCCATTCTCTCTCAAAGTAAAATCCTAGAGCTTAATGTTTGCTCTCCAAGAAAATCAAATTCCTCCATTGTTTCTCTAAGAAAACTCAAAATTGAGGATTCCCAAATCAAGATAATCAAGAACTCATCATCAAGAACTCAAATAGGAATAAAAAAATTCAAGTTTCTTCATCTAATCATCAATTAAGGTATGTGGAGTCTATGAAAAAGGATCCTCTATCATCCTTGTGGCCAAAACCAAGTTTTTATGTCAAATCTATATGATTTTGAATGATTATAGATAAGTTTTAAATTAGGGTTCATACCCATTATTGCTAATTACAAGATTATGAGATTTCAAGTGTTTTAGAGTAGGAAGGTAATTCAGTGTATCCCAAAAGTCATTTCATATCCTATCTTAAAGACAGATAGTTGGTTTCCAAAGGGTACATATATCATCTAATTAGGGTCAAAGACACTAAGTCTAATACTACAACAGTTCAGTCAGTCAGGGTAGTCAATGAGTTTCCTGATATTTTTCCCAAAGATTTTCCAGGGGTACCTCCCAATAGGGAAATAAAATTCGATATTGACCTTCTCCCAGATACTCATCCTATTTCTATTCCTCTTTATTGTATGGCTCCAGCCGAGCTTAATAAGTTAAAAAGCATCTTAAATATCTCTTAGATAAAGGTTTCATAAGTCCTAGTGTTTCTCCATGGGGCGCTCCCATCCTATTTGTGTGAAAGAAAGATAGTTCTTTGCAAATGTGCATTAACTATCATTAGGTAAATAAAGTTACAGTTAAAAACTAATATGCTCTTCCTAGAATTGATTACTTATTCGACCAACTCCAAGGTGCAAGTTATTTCTCCAAGATAGACCTTAGATTCGGCTATCATCAACTTCAAGTAAGGAAATATGATAGTCCAAAGATAACTTTCAGTACCTGTTATGCTCATTTTCAGTATCTAGTCATATCCTTCGGGCTAACGAATCTCCCAGCAGGCTTCATAGACTTGATGAACAGAGGGTTCAAATAGTATCTGGACATGTTTGTCATAGTCTTTATCGATGATATTTTGGTCTACTCTCGTAGTGAGGATGATCATGCAGACCACCTTAGAATTGTATTGCAAACTCTTAGAGATCACCAGTTGTTCACCAAATTCAATAAATGTGAATTTTGGATAAGATCTGTAGCTTTCCTTGGTCATATTGTTTTCAGTGAAGGAATTAGAGTTGATCCCCAAAAGAAAGAAGCAGTAAGAAATTGGCCTAAACCTATTTCTCCATCAAATATTCAAAGTTTCTTGGGTTTAGCTAGCTATTACAGACATTTTATTAAGGGTTTTTATTCTATTGTGTTTCCTATATCTAGATTGACCCAAAAGAAAGTTAAGATTCAGTGGTCAGATTCCTGCTAGAAGAGTTTTTAGGAGTTAAAGACTCGACTTACTTCAGCCCTAGTTTTAGCATTACCTGATGGTATAGATGGCTTTGTTGTCTATTGTGATTCTTCTAGAGTTGGTCTAGGTTGTGTGTTGATGCAAAGAGGTATGGTCATAGCCTACACCTCTAGAAAGCTTAAGCCTCATGAAAAAAACTACCCACCTATGATCTTGAGTTAGCATTTGTGGTATTTACATTCAAAAATTTGGAGGTACTATCTTTATGGGGTGCATATTGATGTGTTTATGGATCACAAAACTTTGCAGTATGTGTTTACTTAGAGAGAGTTGAATCTTCATTAGAGAAGGTTGTTAGAATATTGAAAGATTATGATATGAGTGTGTTGTATTATCCCGGTAAGGCCAATATAATGGCAGACGCCCTTAGTAGATTATCTATGGGAAGTGTTTCTCATGTGGAGAATGATAAGAGGGAGCTAATTTAAGAAGTTCACCAATTAGACAAATTGGGAGTGAGATTGGTTGACTCAGCTGAAGGGAATGTTTGGGTTCCGAATAGTTCTAAATCTTCTCTAGTTTCGGAAGTGAAAGAGAAGCAAGGTAAGGATTCTAGTTTGGTCAAACTAAAGGAGTCAGTTGGAGACAAAAGGTAGAGGTTTTCTCCCAAGGGGGATATTGTGTGTTTAGACACCAAAATAGATTATGTGTGGCAGGCGTTGATGATTTAAGGCAACGAATTATGGAGGAAGTGCATGGTGCGCATTATTCTATTCATCCAGGAGCCACCAAGATGTACCGCGACTTGTGGAAAATTTATTGGTGGAGTGGTATGAAGAAAGATATAGCAGAGTTTTTTGCAAAGTTTTCGACTTGTCTGGACCACCAAAAACCTAGTGGTATATTGCAAGAGTTTGGTATCCCCCCTTGGAAGTGGGAAGAGGTCAATATGGATTTTGTGATAGGTTTACCCCATTCACATCGTCAGCAAGATTTGATTTGGGTGATAGTATCCAAATTAACTAATTCGCTACATTTCTTGCAAGTCACACATCCTACACAGCTGAAGATTATGCTAAGTTGTAGACAAGAGATTTAGTCAGATTTAAAGGAGTTCCTTTGTGCATCATCTCAGATAGGGGTACTCAATTTTACCTCTCAATTTTGGAAACCCTTTTTGAAGGGTCTTGGTACCCAGGTTCATCTTAGTTCAGCTTTTCATCCATAGACAGATGGTCAGCAGAAAGGACCACTCAAACTTTAAAGGATATGTTGAGGGAATGTGTTCTTGATTTCAGAGGTAGTTGGGATGAGCATTTGTTTTTGATTGATTTTTCTTATAATAATAGTTATCATGCTAGTATTCATATGGCTCCGTTTAAAGAACTTTATGGGAGGATATGTAGATCGCTAATTGGTTAGGCCAGACATGGTTTTTGAAGCCATGGAAAAAGTTTAGTTTATTAGAGAGATTCAAAGCAGCCCAGAGTCATCAGAAATCTTATGCAGACATAAGAAGAAGAGATCTTATGTTTAAGGTTATGACCTTGTGTATTTGAAGGTTTCACCCATGAAGGGGGTGAAGAGATTTGGCAAAAAGGGGAAGCTTAGTCCCCGATATATAGGCCCCTATCGGATTTTGAGTCATGTTGGGAAGGTGGAGTATAAGCTTGAACTACCCATAGATTTATCCTCAGTTCATCCAGTGTTTTATGTGTCCTTGTTGAAGAAGTGCATGGACAATTGAACTGTTGTAGTTCCTCTAGAAAGTACAGATATTCAAAATAGCCTTTGATATGAAGAAGTTCCAGTAAAGATTCTTGATCATCAGATCCGTAGACTAAGGAACAAATAAATTCCCTTGGTCAAAGTTTTGTGGCAAAATTAGTACGTTGAGGGTGGTACTTAGGAAATGGAAGTAGACATGAGTACCAAGTATCCTCATCTCTTCTCCACAAACTCAGATTCAGCCGAAGGTAACAGTCTTCCTTGATTCAGTTCTTTTCCAGTCTTAGATTCAGCTATATAGTTGTTTTCATGTAAACTCATGTACTCGCAGATTAGTTAAGTAGCTCATTATGTTGAGATTCAGTCATATAGTTTATTTCAGTTGTTCATGATAGCCTATAGCCTCAGATTTCTCAGTATTCTCAGCTTAACTAGCCACATTTGAGGACGAATGTTCCCAAGGGGGAGATATTTTAATACCCCGTACTTTTCCTTGCTTAATTATTCTACTAGAATGTGAAAGACTAGCTTCAAAAATGAATAACTTTTATTACATGTATAATTCTCCAGATTTAGACTTTGTGGGAAATTGAATTAGTTTTCCACCGATACCAAGTTTTACTAAATCCAATACTCGAGAGAGAAGTTATGGCATTTTTAGTAAAGAAGAATGCCATCAGGGCAATCACCGAATCGCGGTGAAGGTTAAATTACCATTAGTCAGATTCTAGTGGACCTCCATGATAAGATCGCATCACGATAAGGTCAAATTTCCTTGTTGTCAATTTCCAGTAGCTAACTGCGATAGTGGTGTGTCGCTAGATAAAATGACATTTAAATTGAGTACCGCGATAGCTCTGCATCACGTTGAACTACCAGTTCCCACTCGTCCTTTTTCCAGTAAGCCACCGTAATAGTGGTACATCGCAGTGGCATGTCAAATCAAAAAATTTAACTCATTTCCAGTTTCGATAAAAATTTAAAAAGGGTACTTTGGTCAATTCCCAAGCCCCAATTCATGAATAACACAAGATTAAACCCATTCTAAGCCTATTATGCTTATTTTTCATCCATTCTCTCACAAAGCAAAACCCTAGAGCTCAAAGCTTGCTCTCCAAGAAAATAGAATTCCGCCATTGTTTCTCCAAGAAAACTCAAAATTGAGGATTCCCAAATCAAGATAATCAAGAACTCATCTTCAAAAACTCAAATAGGAATCAAAAAACTTCAAGTTTCTTCATCTAATCATCAATTAAGATATGTGGTGTTTATGAAAAAGGATCCTCCTTCATCCTTGTACCTGAAACCAAGTTTTTATTTCAAATCTATATGATTTTGAATGATTATACATGAGTTTTAAATTAGGGTTCATACCCATTATTGCTAATTGCAAGATTACAAGATTTCAAGAATTTTAGAAGTTGAATTGCATGTTTATATTCATATTTTCATGCCTATTGCAGTAAATTTAAAATTTTTGAGATGAATTATCATTGTTTTCATCACCAAGCATGATTATTATGATATTTTGACATGAAATTGATGCATTGGTTATTATCCTAAGATTGAATATTATTATTTCAAGAAAGATAATGCTTTAAGCATCTTATGATCAGATTATTTTTAGATTATTCAGTAAAGTTTGATCTTTTGATCCTCAGAATGTATTTGGAATCCACTTTAAAGATTTTTTACAGATTATAGAACACAGATTTTCTTTATTTACTGAATAACTCAGATAAGAGCATAATTGATTTCCTAATTAACCACTATACTAGATTTTTAAAGTGGATTTCCAATAGAATGAGCGTAGATTAAAGGGAGTAGTATTTAGCACCAAGAGGAAAGTGTGGGATTAGCGTTCCTTATCTTCCACAGAATTACGTAGCCAACGTAGGTACAGATTATCAAATTATTCCCACTCATATGTGGATGACAGTTATAGATGTAATCACTTAGATTAGGTTATACTCCTTGGCAAGAGTATGACACGTCTTCCTATCGTGAGGTTTTCCCCGTAGGGGAACAAGACATTGAACTCCACGTTAGCTCACATGGTTTATGTCGATTAGAAGAATATCCCAAATAGTAAAAGCTTTCAAAATAGTTTTAAAGTATTTTCTTTACTAGTAATGAAAAGCTTTGAAAGAATTTCCTTCAGATAAAGTATGTTCACTAAAGCTTACAGACTGCAACGTTCAGAAAAGAAAAGAATAACATAATAACTTTTACGAAAACTAAGTGTAAAGGCTCACAACTTTATTTTTATTATGTTTTACAGATAGATATTAGTTATAGATTTCAGCTTTCAAATTTTAGATATAAGAGTGAGTCCTTTCTATACTTAGACATCATGATTTAAAGATAGAATATAAGTACAACTTTTAGAACTAAATGGTATGACTCACTAGATTTATAAAGTATGATTTGTTATTCATGATTACAAATTTCTCTATTTCAGCTATTCCATCTTGTGTGAGTCATTTACATTTAGCCTGCATTCTTTTACAAATTGATATAAATGTTGAGATAATGTTTTACTTATGCATTCACCCCCATATACTTAGTACATCCTCAAAGTACTAATCCACATATAAGTCTACGTGCTACATTATCTCATAATGTAGGTTCAGGTACTCAGTTTTAGCAGCGAAAGTGATTTCGAGCATCTCTATCTACATTCGACAGTTGGTGAGTCCTCATAGTTTGGGAACTTAGTTATTCAATTTATTTTTAGCTTAATAGATTAGATGATTCAGTATTTTCACACAGTCCGATTCAGTATTGTTAGAGAAAGTCACCCAGTTATCAGTAATCCAGTTATTAGAAATCTCATATATCAGTTACTCAGTTATCAAAACTTATTATTCAGTTTAAGTATAATACTAGATACAGTGTATCTGTATATTATCGTGTACTCAGTGTTTATAGTAGTCTCAGTTATTTATGTACTCTCATTCAGTAATGTTTATATTATTCAGTCAGATATCATCTCATGCATATAAACTCAGTTATATCTGCCTACCTCACTTAGCATACCAGTACATTCAAAGTACTAATGCATACCTTTCTTTTACTCTATGATGTTTCATATCATAGGTTCAGACGTGCGGGCTCCCAAGCGTACTTAGTAGTTCAAATCATTAGCAGCGACTACAGTGGTAATTCCTCCTATTTTAAGGACTAAGTTATTTACTTCATCATTCTAGTAGATTTATTTATTTTAGTTGTTGGAGTTAGTTTGGGATCTGTCCCATCACACCCCATTCAGACAGTTAGAGGCTTTCAGATTAGATTATTTCAGACAGTTGTTCAGTTTTCTTTTCAGTATTTGATTTTCAATAATCGTGAACCTTATGGTATTTCAGTTATACTTTAGCATTATTATAGTATTACTATCCAGTGCTCACAATAGGTACCAGTCATGGGTTAGCTTTTGGTTTCTTAGGACCGTAAGTACCGTGTGACACCCATGGTGTACTCTCAGGGCATTATATATTTGTTTTACATGAGGCTATATTTATGAAGATAGGCTTGAATGGCATGTTTATATGGAAGTGGCTAAATGTATTTCAGAGATTTGAGTAGGCTTGAACATAGTGGTAGAATTCAGTACAGCTCAGACCTCAGTAGGTAGAGTGATCAGTACCCATGTAAATATTTTCAATAGCCTCAAGTAAAGTGTAGTGTTGAAGTAGAAATTATAGTTGAGGGAAGAGTTGACAAATGTGCCTAAGATTGCAAGTTTGTAGTTATCGTGCATAAGGCTTAGTAACTCTATCTTAGATGATGTTTCATAGGCCTTTCTCCATGTTATAGAATTTTTTCCATGTTGTGATTTCTCACTCAGATGTCTTATTAAAACTATTCTAAGATTTTCTTACTCCCTAAAGTCAATATAACTTTATAGAAAGAGTGTTAAGAAATTCTCTAGTTGAATATAAGTTTTTAGTATGAGTTAGTCCATAAAGCCAACAATTCAGTTTAGTAGTTAGGTGGATAAATTTGTGTGGTTTCCCATATTTCCATCCAGTCATCCTATCCGAAGTCACATGAATATGACCATTCCAAGATGAGGCATCCTGGTAGTTGCAAGTTTATCTTAGTTCAGGTATCATGCCTCAGTTTTGGATACTAGATATTTAGTCACAATTCAGTTCGTAGGTGTCCCGTACATCATCAAAGCTTTTCCTTAGTATCTCAGCCAAGTCAGCATTCTTCGGGGGACATAATGTCCTAAAGGAGAGATGTACTATATCCCTCAAGATTTCATATCATAAACCTTCCATCTTCCCTTCACGTAATAAGATCCATCTTGAAATAATGGATACTTATAAAATAACTCTCTTGTCCAATCTCAGCCTTAAAACCATTCTCATGTCATTGTATGTATCCAAGAATATCAATTTAGTTCATGATATTTAGTTCATGTATCATGTTACAAAATCATGTATATTCTTATGTTCCCATTCATGCATGTTCAGTATACGATCTCAGATTCCTCAGTATTCTCAGCGTGACCAGCCTCATTCGAGGACGAATGTTGTCAGGGGGGAGCTATTGTAATACCCCTAGAATCCAAACCAATATTAGAACCGTGCTTTAAGCTTATGAGAACTAAATTATAATGATTTGGTAGTTTTATGATCAATTTTGATGTTTATTAAGGCCTCAAATACGTCCTAGCTATTGGATGAATCAAAATAATCCTTACCGATCGAATTTTTGATAAGAATGTTGCCTTATTCATCTTTAAATGAGCATATCTTTTTCTATACACAAAATTTTATAGATCAATACCCACAAAATTATGTTAAATTGAATTATCTTTCCAACGATACCAATTTTTCTTGAATCCGATATCGGAGCAAAAAGTTATACTCATTTTACTTCAGCATGTCAGTCTGTCAACTAAGTGACGACCTGAGTTTATAAGCCATCAACTATGTGATGACTTATCAGCCAAGTCGTCAACCCAAACCAAAAACCCATCAAATTAAGCTTCTAAGTGATGACCTGAGCTGATAAGCCATCAACTATGTGATGACTTATCAGCCAAGTCATCACCCATGACCAAAAAGGGCCCAAAAAAACTGATCAGAAGTGACAACTTAAGGTGATAAGCCATCACCTAAGTGATGACATATCAACCCAAGCCATCAATTGAAGAATCTAAGCAACTGTGATTATTTTTTTAAGAGTATTTTGGTCTTTACCTTTGCCTCCTATGACTTAAATCATCAAAAACGTGTACATGGCCATCATAAATCAGTTTTAAAAACCCTTAATCCTCTTCATTCTCAAGAACAAGAAAACTATGGTTTCCTCTCAAGATCATCTCCCAAGAACAAGGTTCAAGCCCTTCTTCAAGAAAACCAAGCAAATTATAATTCCCAATCCAAGAAGATTCAAGAAAAGTCAATTCTCTTTCAATATTAAAGCTCTAAGGTATGTTAGGTGTTTATTCATGGGTTCCTTTCACCCATGAAGCCCAAGATCCTCTTTTTAAATTACAAGTTATAGATTGATGATTTCAATGCTAGAAATCAATTATATTCATGTTCATTATATTAATTGGGTTTCAATTCATGATTTAATTACAAGTCTCATGAAATTAAAATAGTTTATATGATGAATTATATGAATTGCATGCTAAACCCTTGAATTTGCAATTGAGTATTGTATTCATGATGTTCATGTTTTGTCCATTATCATGTCAAATAATCAATGCTCCACAAGTGTTCACTAAAATGCCAATGTGAAGTAAGTAGTGGAATCATGAAATGTCATTATCTGGTCCCAATCATGTATAAGCTTATGCCCTACAAGTGTTTGATAAAATATCTCTATGAATGAATTATAAAAGTGGACATTGTTATGCTTTTCAAGATCATTTTATGCATTATTTTTATGCTATCGAGTCTTGGGGGTATCTAGTACCCGAAAATCTAGCTATTTACCTAGAGCTACAGTATTCACAGAATAGTCTCAATCATGTCATGAAATAGTAGTACTTAGTCAGTTAATAGAACTCGGTGAAACTCAGTATCAGTCTAGTTTGGCTCATTATAGTAATCAGTGACATTTAGTTGGGAGTAGGATTCAGCACCAAGTGAACCCAAGGATGGGGTTTCACCTGCCAGTAGAGGGTGTGATCCTTAGTAGAAGTCCTTGCATTCCAGAACTACGTAGGCAGCGTAGTTTGAGACATCAACCTTTTAGTTGAGGGTTGATGAGGTGTTTTAACCTGCCAGTTGAGGGTACCGCCATTCTTATTTAGGGCACTTGTCAGATAAGGGTGACTCTTTAATGTCTTTACCCATGACACGGTACTGACACCCTTCCAACTGGGTTATAGGTTTGACCTTAGTTATCTTATTTATGGCATGTTAGTTGGATGATTACCTCCTATAGTTTCAGTTTTAGTCTCAGTATAGAACTTTCAGTTTTACAGAATCAGGACTATCAGATACAGTCACTCAGCTATTAGTTATTCAATTATCAGTAATCTCAGATATTAGTTACTCAATTATCAGAACTCAGTACTTAGCTTCAGTCAAAGCTCAGTTACAATATACACGTATATGCACAGTATTTCATACTCAGTATTTACAGCAGTTTCAGTTATCCATGTACTCTTACTTAAATATTCCATATCATTCAGTCAGTTATTATTCATGCATATGAACCCTTGCATTCAGCCTTACCTTATCTAGCATACCAGTATATTCCACGTATTGATGCATAATTTCTCTTTGTGCTATGATGTCTCATATCATAGGTTCGGACGCTCAGGTTCCTAGCCACGCATAGATAGATTTAGATTTAGCCAACAGTGTCAGATTTAGTAATGAGTCCTCACCTATCGAGGATATGCTTCCATTTTAGTATTTACATTAGCTTTAGTATTTCAGTAGTTGAAGTTAGTTGAGGGCTTTTCCCATCAACTCCACATTCAAACAGCTCAGTTAGAGGCTTTTCAGACTAGACTAGTTCAGATAGTATTTCAAATTCAGATGTTATATTTTATTAGTATTTCAGATTTTGAACCTTGTGGCATTTCAGCCTATTTTCTTCATTATTTCATTATTATTATTTAGTTCTAACAGTAGATATCAGTCATGAGTTAGCTTGTGGTCCTTCGGGGTCGTAAGTACTATGTGTCGACCAGGGTATACTCTTGGGTCGTTACAGTTGCATATATATGAAGATATGAAGGCATAGTGACAGGGGGAAGTATGTAAATAAATTAAATGAATAATGGTGCTTGATGATAGGGGGCAAAAATTAAAGCTTGATAGAAACTGACAACAAGGGACTAGGTCCCTATGTTGTATGATGGTATAAGCATAGTGTACATGATAGGGTGGACATTTATCTTCAGTAGTGGTAATCACACTGATTAAATATGATGGATGAGCATGAGCATTCATGCTCAAAACTATGTGGTTGGTTTGTCATCATCAAAAAGGGGAAAAGTTATTGTATCTTTATTTGATGATGAGACGATGACTATAATGGACCAGGTCCATGGATGTCCAAAGATATAATACAGCTGGCACACGTCTGCATAATTTTATCTTCTTGTATAACAAACTGTGTAGGTATTTCTTTTACTTTTTAGGACACTTGGTCCAATTATATTTCAACCATAATCATCACATATTTATAAAATGAAAAGGATGTTTCTTCATCAAGCAGTTTTTGTATACTCAAAATCGGAGAGCTAAAGAGTGAAAGGGAGGCAAAAACTTAATTTCTACACTACTCAAGTTCTTATTTTCCTGTGTGCTAAAATAGAAAATATTCTTGAGTCCAGTTTGAGTCTATAAATCAATTACTCAGTCTATAAGATTAATGAAGTTTTCTTTTGTCTAGAGAGTGCTTAGGTAGAGCTGCCTAAGTCTAAAACTGGTTATAGTTAACCAGTGTTGAAGGAGTCTTGGCATAGTTGCCAAGGTTAGGTTGTAGTAGAGTTACTATAAGTAGGAGGAACCTAGAGTTGGGTTCACTAAAGTCTATAATCAAGAGGCTGATTATAGTGGATATTTGAGGTACTTGTGAGGGCATGTCGTGATTTTTTTCTCCCTTGAGTAAGGGGTTTTCCATGTCAAATCTTGTGTTATTTAAGTTTTCCACACTGTTTTCTATTCCCGGTTAATTTACTGCCTTACTTCCTATGATTGACTTTAAGTGATCAGGTCCCTAACTGTGTGGTGCAACCCCCCAGGGTTCCAACATATACCTACTGAGCAACGCTGCTCCTAAAGTAGGACCCATAGGGAGTTCATAACTCATTTACTTTTCATATTCTCAAATTCACCTCTCTAGCTAGTGTTCATAGATCAAGGTTACCAAAATATCTCATAAAAAATCCCAATCAACTTGACTGTCAAGTTTCTCAGTCTAAGTGTTTTTATAAGTGTCTCATTTTCTTTCGAACAGAGAAAATCTTAGGGCTATCAGTCTTATGAACGTGTATGAATAGTATGAGGATGTAATGCTCACAACTAATCAGTATGAAGATATAAATCAATTTAATACAAGTATAAGTGAGCTCAAAATCAGCTTTATATGACAATGTATTTTGAGAAGTGATCTGAGGCACATCTAACCTTGGCTTAGTGCATGATTTTCATGAAAATGAATGAAATATTTTGTACTTTAGAACATAAAGGCACTAATGGGATATATTCGAGCATGTGAGTAATCACATGCTTGTCTATGGGGACTAGCTGAGAAAGCTCTATCTATAAGGACTTAAGCTTCATTATTTCTATTACCTTAAAAACAAGGTTGAGTTGACATGAATAGAGCAAGATGACAATTTGTATAAATTAATTAGAGGAGACTTCTACTGCACGATCTGAGACATAAAAGAAAGGAAACATTTCTGAAATGCCTTGTAGCCTCTCGAAAAAAGTATAGATGTCTCCATACCATTTTGAAAGACTATACTAGACACGGCTTCATAGACACCCTAGGACACTTGAACCTGGCTCTGATACCAAGCTTTTCACGACCCAAGACTACCCCCTGTCATAACACGGTGATTGGAACCACGAGTGATCCTAAGTTAACCCATGAACTGGCATACTGTTAAGCAACTGCTTTGATTTGTAAAACAAAACTTAATTTGCTGAGAGGAAGCAAACTCATAAAAAAAGTCTAATCAAACGTAATTCTGAATGAGTTTACAATATGATACACATGAAGAAAAAACTTGATTTACAATATCATGACTGACTCTGATTGACATCTATGAAGCTTCTACTATATTGACTATAGATAGCTGGGACATACCTCCAACTACTACTAATCAATACATATGGAAAATCAAAAATAAATTACATGATCCATAACTATCTGGAGTTCTAAAAATAGGAGAACTCATCACCTGCTGGCTGAAAGCAGCAAACTGGATGAGCCTGGTGTAACTACATATGATACCTACATTATGAAGGATGTATCCACAAACGCCGCTTATATGCAGTCAATATGTTGGAATGTACTGAGAATAAGGAGATATGCACTAAATTATAGAAATATTTCAAACATGCTGTAAAACTGAGGATATAAGTCATTTGCTGAAATATACATTTTAAACATGACTACACTTGAAACTATAAATCATAGAAAATTTTTCAATCATAAGATGAAAACAATTATGTAATCTAGAAGGCAGTATAAATATAAAGGTTGTAAGCCATTCTCTTGTGGGACTGAATATGCTGTAGAAGTTGTACTGAGGATGGTGTATGAATACTGGGTCTAAAACTAGGTGATGGGATTTAACTTAACTCATAGATCTGAATATACAACCATACTAAGCCTGAATAAAAAAACTTACTAAACTAACATAACATATATTAAGTAGATCTGTTTAACTAAATTACTGATGTCCGTGTGACCGAGCAACTGAAATTTAAGTAAAGGGATAACTAACACCGGTATACTGAGTAGAGGATATATGAATACCGATCATGTAAAACTAAATTGTACTTAGTCTGAATAACTGGACTGGAACCGTAGGGTACTATGCATATGAGATAAGGACTAACTGAACAGTATGAGATAACTAAACATAAATGCATGAAAAATGCAACATCTGTGAGTGCAAGACCAAGCATATACATGTTTCTAAAATAATTTGTAAACTGAAAGATTGCAATTTGTATAACTGAATAACTGTAAATTTGTATACTTTGGTCAAGCAAACCTGAACTAATTATATACTGAATACTATACTGAGACTGTGGGAGCTATTATATAATCGACAAGCCCTAATCTGAGCTAATCGGGGTCCAACCTGTAACCCTAGTTGGAAGGGTGTCAGTACTGTGCCACAGGTGCAAACACTAGGTGTCTGGATCCACTAAACTGATGTCCAGAAGGACCAGGGTGTCAAGACTAAACTGATGAGTGACCCCTGAGAGGAAGTCAAGCATAAACTGACGGGTGACCCCTCATATCCTATTCCAGCTATGTAGTTCTGGAATATAAGGACTACTACTAACGACTCTACCTTACTGACAAGGAAACCGCCATCCCAACTTTCGCTCAGTGCTAAATCCTACACCCAACTGAACCAACACTAGAATCATACACTAGTGCATGCATTGATAATTGATATGCTCAAATATGGTATTCTAAAAACTAACAGTGCATGCATAATCTGAAGTAACCATGAACATGTAAACTTATGTATTTAACATAAAGTAAAACTGGTGAGTTCGTTATAAAAATGATAATTTGAATATAGGGAAAAAAATCATGATTTCGACTGACTTGTTGCTTGAAAACAAAAATATGTAAAAACACATAGGTGTCAGGTGTTCATAACCCTGCAACACTAAATTACCACAAAGCACGGTCTCAACATTTAAAAACTTTTGTATAGGAATCATGGTTAAAAACCCAAAAGCACAGACGTTTCATCAAACACATGGGAATCGTGAACTTGAACATGGAAATATGTTAAATATGGGAAATCAACATGGTTACATGGATAAAATCATAACTTGACATTATAATATGAAATTCACTTGAATATGACTTAAGAGATTAAAACTTGAAACATAAGATAACCTGACTTTTCATGGAATCATCCTTGGACATGAATTGAGTTCAAAATACTAAGAAATATCATGAATTTAACGCATCTTGAACATAATGAACTTCACAATAGAGGAAAACTCACACTTTACTCAAAAAGGAGGATTTGGGGCTCAATGGGTGAAAGGACCCATTGTTGAATACCCCATATACCTTAATTTTGTTAAACTGTGAAGAAAGCTTGAATCTTAGAACTTGAATGATGAACTTGTGAAAGAAACTCTATTCTTGATTTTTTTGAAGATTTATTGAACTTGGAAGCTTGAGCTCATAGATTTCTTGAAGGAATATTGAAATTAAAGCTTGAATCCTTGTATTCTTGAGAGGAAAAACTTGAATTATTGTTCTTGGGGAAAGGGGAGGGTTTTTAGATGAGTTGTTGTGAGAAAGATGGGCAAATAATGCCTCTTTTTGAGTTATAAATCGTGCTTGGACGGCTGGGGTTGAGGGGAAAGGACTAAACTGCCCCTTGTCCTCTTTTTTCTTTGGAAATCAACATCGTGGTGCGACCCCTAATCGGGTTGTCTAGCCATCGCAATGTGACCCCTGGTCAGGTTGAATAGTCATTGGGGCTATCGCAACCCCTTATTGCCTCTCATGAAAAAGGTCATAACTTTTCACTCGGGTATCGAATTAAGGCAAAACTGGTATCGTTGGAAAGCTAACTCATATATATATAATTTGGTGGGTCTTGAGCTGAAAAATTCTATGTATATCAAAAGTTATACACGTTCAAAGTAGACCCTTCTAGAATCGAATACCAAATTTTGGACGAATTAAAGGCTCTTAGCTCAACTTTATTCTAAGTGATTCTTATGAAAATTTTTTACTTCGAAATCACTTCACACACTAGGATAAAGACCATGACACATTTATTCAAAAGTAACTTATGGGATTAGGGTCAATTTATCAAATAAGAATGGTGCTTCAAATTCTAGCCCACAAAATGCACGGTGTTGCAAAAGGACATCAAGTCCCTTAATAAAAATGGCCAGGAAATATAGCGCCTAGTCGTTACGTGTCAGGTAATAACTCGTGGTGACTCTTACCCTGGGAAAATCACTTTGGGAACCACACTATTATGGTCAAGAGTCCCTCACCACGACTCGTGACCCTACCCTACGACTCATAGAGGCTAAGTCGTGACCAAAATAGAAACTCTAGACACCTACTGTTGGACAATGAGTGGCATCATACAGCTCATGGCGAGTAACTAAGACTCATCACGTGAGTCATGTCTTGAGAAGTAAATGGAAAATAAGAAATTTTAGAGTCCAAGTCCTGGGGTATTATATTACCTCCCCCCCCCCCCCAAGGATCATTCATTCTCAAATGAGGAGTCAAGGAATCCATGAGCAAGATAACAAGAAAGAATTCAATACAACCAACTGACAAATTCGAAAGGCCACAAAAAAGAGAACGGAAATCATACCTCAAGCATTTTCATCCAATGTACAGAATAAGAACGATATTTGGACTTCATGTCCTCTTCAGTTTCCCAAGTAGCTTCTTTCACCTTTTAATTCCCCTGATGGACTTTCACCAAAGGTACATCCTTAGTCCTCAACCTACATATGTTCCTATCCAAGATCTCAACCAAGACTTCCTCATAAGATAAGAAATACAAAATACCAAAATTCTTCACAGAAACAATCAAAGAAGGATCACCCACACACTTCTTCAACATCGACACTTGGAAATCAGATGAAGGGAACCCAAACTTGAGGGCAAATCCAACTCATAAGAATATTCACAACTTTCCTCAAAATCTAATACGGACCAATAAAATGGTCACTGAGATTCCCTTTCTTCCCAAACCGCATCACTCCTTTCATAGGAGAGACTTTCAAAAGTACCCAATCACCTACTTCAAACTTTAACTCCTTTTGCCTCACATTCGCATAAGAATTTTGGAAACTTTGAGCAGTATTAAGTCTTTATCTAATCACCTACATCTTTTCTATGGATTAGTGAACCAAATTAGGACCAAATAACCTAGCCTCACCAATCTCAAACCACCCAATAGGAGACCTACAGCTCCTACCATATAGAGCCTCAAAATGAGTCATTTAAATACTCGAATGGTAACTATTGTTATAAGTAAACTCAACAAGAGGCATGTTTTCAACCTAACTACCCCAAAAATTAATCACACAAGCCCTTATAATATCCTCTAAAGTCTAAATAGTTTGTTCTGTTTGTTCATCTATTTGAGGATGGAGAGCGGTGCTAAGGTTCACTTTGGTATCCAAACCTTTCTGAAATGAATGCCAAAAATGAGAAGAGAATTTCGTACCTTGGTTTAAAATGATGGAAATCATCGCTCCATGCAACTTGACAGTCTCCTAAATGAAAAACTTACCATAATCCTCTCTAGAGTAGTTAGTCCACTCAGGCAAGAAGTGAGCAGACTTAGTCATCCTATCTACAATGGCCCAAATCAAACCATATTAGTTGCGAGATCACAGAAGACCCGTAACTCCATGTTGATCATCTTCAACTTCCACATAGGCAACTCTATCTCTTAAGGTATCCCACTAAGCATCAAGTTTTTGACCTTCACATGCTGACAAACCATACACATGGCTACAAAATCTGCCTCATCCTTCTTCACATTGCTCCACTAATAGATTTTTTTCAAGTTATGGTACATCTTTATTGAACTCAGATAAACTGTATACCTAGACTCATAATCCTCGGCAAAAATCCTTTTCCACAGCCTATCAACATCAGGAACACACAACCTTCCTTAATACCTTATAATGTCATCTTACCAAATCTCAAAAGCAAAAACTTTTTGCTGACCTACATCGTCCTTAATATGCCTATGTATAGGATCCAAAGCTTTCTTCTCCTTCACCTCAACACCAAGAGACGACTTAACCACTTCTTGAAAGATCACTCTTCCATCTTTAAAGTCCAAGAGACGAACTTCTAAATTATCCAACCTGTGAATATCGTTCACCAACACTCTTTTCTCCTCTACAAAATAAGATAGGCTCCACATAGAAAACCTGTTAAGAGCATTATCAACAATATTACTTCTACACAGATGATTGTGAAGGCTCATGTCATAATCCTTGAGCAACTCAAGCCACCGCCTCTGTCTAAGATTCAACTCCTTCTGAGTGAATACATACTATAAGCTTTTATGGTTTGAATAGATGTCTACATGCACCACATACAGATAATGACTCCAAATTTTCAATGCAAAAACCACAGGTGCTAACTCTAAATCATGAGTCAAATAATTTCTTTCATAAACCTTAAGCTACCTAGAAGCATATTCCACAACCTTACTGTGTTGTATCAACACACAATCTAGTCCTACATGGGATGCATCAGAATATACAACAAATCCGTCAGTACCCTCGAGCCGAGTCAAAACTGGTGCCAAAGTCAACTTATCTTTCAATATTTCAAAACTACCCTCACAAGCATTGGACCATAAGAACTTTACCTTTTTCTAAGTTAACTTCGTCAACAGAGCAGCAATAAAAGAGAAACTCTCCACAAACCTCCTATAATACCCAGTCAAGCCTAAGAAGCTTCAAATAAAAATTTTTGTCGTGGGTCTAGGCCATTTTTCAATTGCCTTCACTATTTGTGGATATACCTTGATCCCTTCACTAGAAACAACATGCCCAAGAAAAGTTACAACATTCAACCAAAACTCACACTTAGAAAATTTAGCATACAATCTTTGATACTTAAGAGTCTACATTGCAATTTAGAGGTGACTGGTATGATCTACCTCACTCTTGGAGTATACCAAAATATCATCAATAAATATTATCACAAACAGATCCAAAAACTATCTAAACACCTATACATTAGATCCATAAAAATAGTTGGAGCGTTAGTAAACCCAAATGACATAACAAGGCATTCATAATGACCATATCAGTTTCTAAAAGTAGTCTTGGGAATATTAATTTCCCAAATCTCCAACAGATGATAACTCGAATATGGTCAATCTTAGAAAAATATCTAGCACCCTGAAGTTGGTCGAAGAGATCATCAATCCGAGGAAGAGGATACTTATTATTAATTGTAAGCTTATTCAAAATTTATTAATCTATACACATTCGAAGAGACCCATCTTTCTTACACACGAAAAGAATGGGAGCACCCCACAGAGAAACACTAGGATAAATGAAGACCTTATAAAAGAGATCTTTTAACTGCTCTTTAGCTCTTTTAATTCAGTTGGGGCCATTCTATAATAAGGAATAGACATAAGATGGGTATTTGGTAAAAGATCAATCCCAAAGTCTATTTCTCTAACAAAAGAAATGCCAGGAAGATCCTCAAAAAACACTTTAGGAAACTCACTAACAGCATAGATGGGTTGCGAAGAGCGTCCCTAAAAACTATAATCCTTAACCTAAACCAGGTGATACAAATACCCCATAGAGATTAACTTTTGGGCTCTAAGATAAGAGATAAACCCCTCTTTAGGCACTAAGGAACTTCTCTCTTATTCAATTACTAATTTATTAGGTAATTGGAAACTAACCTTTTGGGTCCTACAATCCAGAGAAGCATAGCAAAAATAAAGCCAATCCATCCCTAAGATTACATTGAAATCTACAATATCAAGCTCTACCAAATCCACCAATGTCTTCCTATGAAAGATAGACACCACACAGCCCTTATAGATCCTTCTAGAAACTACAGAATCACCCATTAGAGTAGACACAGAAAAGGGGTCGAAAATACTTTCGAGAACAAAATCAAAATGTACGACCACATAAGGGGTCACATAAGAAAAATTAGACCCTAGATCAAGCAAACAATACACATATTAAGAGAAAAGTTGTAACATATAGGTAACAACATGAGGAGATGTCTCAAATTTATCACAGATAGCAAGATCATAGAGACAATTCCAACCAGTGTCAGTACCAAAAGGGGCATACTTTGGCGCAAAAGTTGAAGAAGTAGCGATTGGGACTTTATTAGCCCCAGTGGCTACCTTAGCCGCAGGACAGTCTCGTTGCATGTGACTAAGCTGATGAAAATTAAAGCATCAATTTCTCCCCTCATTGTAATTACCCTAGTAAAGTTAACAATAAAATCTACATGAAGGATATGGTGGGGTTGACTGAGCTCCACTAGCCTGAGACTAGGCACCCCTGTGCCTTAGAACCACTGCTAGCTTAAAAATGATGATCGTCAAATGTCCTAGGATGGGAGCACTAGACAATGAATAAGAATTCAAAATTCTATAAGTATTCTTCTTAGTCCACTATCTACTATCTCTCCCACTATTCTTTTGATTTGCACCTTCCTATGAATACCTAAACTTATGATTCTACCTCTCCATCATCTTTGCCTGCCTCTTTTTTTCATCCTCTACTTTTTACATATAAACAACAAGTAAAGAGATAGTTACGTCATGATTCAGCATTGCAATCTGACTCTCCAATACTAAGTTATGGGATAAGCCAAACATAAAACTTCCTCATCGTGGCCTTAATAGAAGATACCAACTTTGGGGTATAACTAGACAATTGTTAAAACTTCAATGCATTCTCTTTCACACTCATATTTCTATGCTTTAGATTCACAAATTCCTCAATCTTATCTTCCCTTAGCTCCTGAGAAAGAAATTATCAAGAAAGGCACCCGAAAGCTCATCCTATAAAGTTGGCTCTGCATCATCACCTCATAACTGCTTTCTCTCCTCATACCACTGATAAGCTATATCCTTAAATAGGAATGCAGAAAACTCCACACCCTCAGAATCAATAACATGCATCACCCTGAATATCTTCTCTATTTCATCAATAAACCCTTGAGGATCCTCCTCAACCATAGAGCCTATGAAGGTCAGGGGATTCAACTTCATGAACTAGCCAACCCTGGTAACCTTAAAAGAAGGAGAAAGAGAACCAAAATGGTCAAATAGATGGGACTGAGAAGCTACCAACTAAGTAAGCAGACGAAAAGATTGGTAAAACTCCATATTCGAAACCTCACCCTGAGGCATCAGTGTATGAGTATCATCAGCCCAAAAAGCCCGAGAAGGACTAGTAGAGACTGGAGGAACTCTATGTGGGGCAGTACAATTAAGAGCAGGGACCCTAGATTGAGTCTGTACTCCATAGAAAGGGTGAGTTACATCCATATTCTCCTCAGGCATGATAGAGGTTCCAAAATAAATTCTATGAGAATTAGATCTTTCGGGAGGCATAATCTAAAATGCGAGTAAATCAAAGATTAAAGGAATTTGAAGACACCAGAATCTGTATCCCGAAATAGAACACAAATAAATAAAATATTCCAAAATGCCTTGCAGCCTCCCTATTATGAGTGTGGTGTGCTACATACCCATAGAAGAGACTCTACTCGACACGACTTTGTAGAAACCTAAATACCCTGAACCTATGCTCTGATATAATATTTATCATGACCTAACCCCGAGCCTAGTCACAATGGATATCTCAAGACCACCGAGGGCTAGAGACCACCCCCTTTTCCTAATTACCTAAGCACAATAAATATAATTTTAGAAGCAATCCAAACATAATGTGAAAGAAAGATAGATAAATTAATAAGAACTAAGAGTCAATAACAGTTACCACCCATGCCCATGCCGACAAATATGGTTTCCTATATCGGTCCTCCCGAGACCTCTACCTTTCACTGTGAGCTGCACAATCCCATTTAAGCCCAAATTAAAACCATTTATACATTCTCATTCATTAACCAATGAATCCTTTAGTTGGGTATTTACCATTGGTAGTGTCATACCAAATAAAGTTAAGCTTGCAAGACAATTCTATTATTCCATTCCAAAACACATTAGTTAAATTGTCTCTAAAATTTCCAATTTAAAACCAATTTATGTCCACCAAGGCCTTCCAAAAACCATTTTAAGTTCTATTAACCTTTTATGCAATGCAAAGGTTTCAATAGTGATGTTGGGTTGAGGTTAATCTATATATCTATGTGTCAAAACCAATTTCACAAGTTGGTTTGAGGTTAAAGCTAATTTTAAACCATTAAACCAGAAATATTAGAGAAACCCATATTCCCCCATTCCAATTCCCCCACATATGTATTTGTTTAGTTAAAAACCACTAGATAGCACATAAATAACCAATTCAAAACTATAGGGAAATCAATTCATATGATAAACATTCCAAACCCCTCAACCTACATTCCAAATCCAATAAATAAAACCGTATGGATAATAATTAAATTCATGCTTTGTATAAAAATGATTTAGGGAAGAGATACATGTCTGAAGACACCTAGAATTTTGGAAGAGAAATCACCAATTTAGGTTTAGATAATCAATCGCTTAAAACCTTAGCTTGTTCTTGACTTAGAATCTTGAGGAGAGTAGTTTATAAGTTGATAATGTTATGTTAAAAGGGTCAAAGAGGGGTTTTAGTTCATAGGAAATAGTGAGATAAGAGGAAAGGACCACAATCCCTTAATGAAAACGAGCAAGAAATATAGCTCCCAATCGCTACGATCAGGAACGACTCATGTGACTAACCACAAGTTGTCACCTTGACTCGTAGCCTGGGTAGAACACTCCAGGCACCACACTACCGTGGTCATGAGTCCCTCACCATGACTCATGAACCTACCCTATGACTCATGGATGCCAAGTTGTGACCACAATAGAAATTATGGACACCCTTACTGGTTAGACTATGAGTGGCATCATACGGCTCGTGGTGATTGACTATGACTTGTCACATGAGTCGTGGCCTAAGTAGTAAATGTAAAATCAAGAAATTTTGGAGTCCAAGACCTGGGGTATTATAGTGACACTATTTTATTATAACTTATATTTGTTGTACTACTCAAAGTGGGTCATGAGATGTAAGATACAATAAAATAGGCACGAAGTGCTCCAAATATTAAATGCCTAGATCATAAATAGAGGTTTGTTTGGACATAAACATAACACAACATGTGTTCTTAGAATTGGTCACACTAACCAACATAAGCGCTTATATCATGAGTTGTATAACATAAAGCCAAAATTCATGTATTCAAGGAATAAGGCAAGGATTGTTTCTTAAAGCTATTGCTTCTAATTTTATGAACTAAGAATGGCTATAAGTTTTCATAGATAGAGTCGTTTCAAGTTAGACATGACATAAAATGAATTGATAACAAACAGAGACATGGGTTCATGGATCATGAGCGTCATAACATTAGCTTGAATACTTGAAATCTTAGATTATCAAGAGATATTATTTCTTCTAGTTCAGGGGTCAAAGCATGGACATAAGTTGTATAGTGAACTCAAACCTTAGGTATAGGCATAATATGAATACATAAGACATTGGCAGAATGCCCTCTTAAATCGGAGTGGGGGAAATTCGCTAGGATAAGAATAAATGTATCATGACTCTTCCCTGAAACTCACCACCATGAGAAAATTCAAGATCTTCCTTAGTTCATAATCTCCCCCTTTGCTCAAAGTTCACTATCCTAGACTTTCAGACATATCCTCTTACTAAATCTCTAAGTACGACACTCAGCATAATGGGGTTTCACTATGCACATGGATGCCAAACTCTCATTGATAACTATAATATGAGGACACTAAGTTCTTTCTAGGATATCCCTTCCAAGGATACAAATCTTAATTTTCTAAGTTTCATAGTCACCACCCTATAACTCACACTCTCATGAGCATACACATCTACACTTCTTAAAACATAACAATCCATTCTCCACTCCTTAGTATACTAGAGCTAAACCTCTAATCGTATAACCTCAAAACATACAAAAAATTTAAAACTATACTAAGGGTTCACATCTTCTATCTATATTTTCCTCGATTAAGCTCCAAACAACACCATATGAAAACTACATATACTTTGCTATACTGATAATTCAAGAACATGAACTAGGTACACATAACACTTATACACTTAAAACCTCTTCTAACTACATGCTACCTGAGGTTTAACATATCCTTATAAACCCAATTCTCTTATCCACCTAGTGACTTAGCCGCAAATCGTTGTTTTAACATTAGTCCTCATTCTTATATATATCAAAATTATCCACTGGAATTTTTCATAAGTTATCAACCTAAGCTCTTTTACATAAATCAAGCCGACTAATTTACTCTCACAAATCTCACATCACTACCCCTGAGCTAACATTCTTATCACCACAATCAATATTAAAAGTTCAAGCTTAACATCTATTACCAATCATGAATTCCCAATGAAACATTACACATGTTGGGCTAGTCCATCAAAATATATGACAATTATTTCATCTAAATTCTCATTTATGACCTACAAGCACATCTTCATCACAACTTTACTACTATGCCTTAAGATTGACTACATATCTTCTCACCTACTAGATCGGCTTACAACTACTAGCTATAAAGATCAAGGGACTTTCAGCGTAGTAAGACCACATAATTAGGATAGTCAATCTTAATCTTAACATAACCCATTATGATATATTAGCACATTCTCCTTCCTTATATCACTTATACTTATCCAGGCATAACTTTAAACTACCTTCAAAATTCTATACATCACTAAATCCCTATTTTCCTAAGATTCCCAAAAGAATATAAGTTAATAAATTATTAACCAATCTATCCTTCCATTAACAGCTTATGAATGTCTTTTACTACTATAATAACTATCCATCATGAGCTCCTTCCCCTTTTTAAATAAATTCTAATTCATCATAACTGATTACTTCCTCTGCTAACTGCAATAAAATATACAAAATATTTCTACAACCCTAGTCAATTATAAGAGCATACCACCCCCACCACTCACATAAAGATTACTTGAATACAAGCATTTTTTTCCGCTCAAAAGTTACCCCCCACTCTGACTTCTAAACTTATGAATTCATTTCACTAACCTTGGGATCATCTCATTATTCTTAGGTCATAATACCCCAATTTATACTACCTCTATGGTGGCAATACTATCCTAACATTTAGATATATATATCTTTCCCCTTAAGTGAGATGTCTGTAACAAAGTTTCTATAAGGGACTGAATATGCCTCTTACCTTGTACTGAAATGTACGATTTATGAAGATAGAGGTTTATAATTAAATCTATACACTTGATGTACTAATGAACTCCATTTAAGTCTTTGTGCTATTTCATAACCTTTTAATGACTCATTTGAAAAGGACCACATTGTTAGGAATCTAGGCTTTTTTTAACTTGTATTGCCTCGATAATAAGTTATAGACCACAATATTAGAGCAAGTAAAGAATTTAGAAAACATTCATATAGACAATACTACTAGACGATCTAGAGTATGAAAGAATGGGAAACATCTCCTAAATGCCTGGTACCCTTCGGATTATAAGTGTGGTGCACAACACACCCATAAGCATGACTCTACAAAACATAATATCATAGACACCCTGGGACCCTAAACCATGCTCTAATACAAAGTTTGTCATGACCCGAGATGAGGCCTTGGCCTTGATAGGCATCCCAAACTATTAAGGCTTGCGAGAGCCCTAACAAAACTATTATAAGCATAATTCATATTAAATAGAAGCGCGGAATAGTTAATGAGATTTAAGAAAATGTTATAATTAGACTATGACAATAAAGTTATGAAAATACAATAACTATATCTCATATATGAAGCCTCTACTGAAGACTAGCTATCTAGGCTAGGATAAAGCCCCCAACTGGGGCATAAACTAAAAGAGATAAACATACGAATGTAATGCCTTCTGAAAGATAGATTGCTCACCAACTCTGATGTTCTAAAGATTCAATGGTTGTGCTGGGCCATGGGATCTAGCCTTAGAACCTACATTAGGAGATAATGTAGCCGCCCGAGGACAGTCAATACTTGAAATGTATTGGTATGCAGAACAATCCAAAAACAAAATATGTTTCATATAAAATAATTGAGAGCATTGTAAAAATAATTTAACATAATAGAAATCAAAATGTATGGGCATAACAAAAACATCAATAAATATTTTAAAATATTGACTCAACTCTTTTCTTTAGTTCTGAGCTAAATAGTACACCCTACATCTCTACAATCTCATGGGCTATATACAATCCATTATTAACTCGGCGGCCAAGCCCCCAATCCATGTTTGCCACAAGGAATGGAGTTCTATGAAAAAGTTATGCCCCTTGAAGACATATCATGTCATCCCCCTTGTCGGATAATATATCATAAATCACGTGTCGACAAAATACAGTTTCCAATAATGGATTATCTAAACTCGTGCCGTCTTTGGGTAACCATTTAGCTTTATTTAAGTGCAGTTTTTTGTCTTTCAAAATCATGCTCCATGCTTAAGAACATTCATTGTTTTTATGTAAAGGGAATTTCATGATAGGTATTGCCATACCTAGACTTGTAAGCCATATCATATCATTTTATTTTTATAGCCCTTTCATTCAAAACATGTTAATAACCACCAAAAAAGTTAAACATTACATGAGAGTTATTATTTTAAATAGCATATGAAAACTTATGCAAAAATATTCTCTTTTCAGGACTTTAACATATGGTGGCCATCTCTTGCATAATTCATATGAAACCTTCTATTTAACATGAATGAGCACTTAGACAGTAAGGAAAATACCCTATCTTGGAACATAAAACCATGTCAAATTCACACTTGATAATAAAGCATTTGACTCAAGATTTTTCCCATTCATTTGAACAATCCATAATATGTTAAAGCAGTAAATTTCATCATAAAAGAGGGAATTTCATAAATCGTGCACTTAAATCAATTCTTGAAATCCATAACATATATGCTCATGAATAACATATGGAGTTGTTTAAGGAGGCATGTTGCTCTCTCAGTGCATTTTAGCTAGGTTATGCTAATGTGCACCGACGAAAACCACAATATACCCCGACATCAGAAAATTGGAAAAGGTAAACTAACGAAAAAATTAGTAATTCCAGAAGATGTATTGAGAAACCAATTAGGCTCATTGACCTACGGTAACTTCATCCTACCTCAAATGCAGTCGATCTTGGAAGGCAATGAAAATAATAAATAGGAATCGAAGTTGCAAACATAGATCCACCTGTAATCATTTGAACCACTAGCAACGGCACAGGAAGCTCGAAGATTGCAATTGTAGAGACAGGTAACTCAACCCACCCAACTCTAGTTGACAAGTCAGAGAAACATGAGAATTGCACTGCACAATAAGGTAAGAAGTTTTCTTATATCCCACTAAACTTGAAGGAAGGAAAACTTGTAGTAAACATTAAGGCCTTTGATCTCAACGAATAAGAGGAGTACTGGAAATGGCCATTATTGGCTACATCATATGAAATACACCATACTTGAAGGCAATGGAAAGTTATATTTAGCAGGCATGGAATTATGCCCAAAAACCCTAGGTACTACATCATGATGAGGGCTACTTCATATTTAGATTTGATTCTATGAAGGATTGTGAAAAGGTGAAGTAGACTGGCCCTTACATATTTCATAATAAGCCCTTCGTACTTCATGATTGGTAGGTAAATTTTATCTTCAACCCTGATTGTATTACTAGAATTCCATTATGGGTAACTCTCCCAGGTCTTCCAGTAGGCTACTGGTTGACTGAATCCCTTAGAAAAGTCACGAGTACAGTGGGAAGACCATTATACATGGACCAATTTATTGCAAATATAATTCGTATCTCTTATGATAGAATCCTGGTTGAAGTGGATGTTGCCCAACCACTCCTAGACACTATTGAACTAAATGCTCTGGGGGAAAGCTTCCAACAATCTATTGAATATAACTGGCGACCTAAGTTTTGTAATGAATGTTTGAAATTCGGTCACACAATAGAAGATTGTTGGATAAAAGAAAACTCCATAAAGGAAAATGAATTCCAGGATATGAAGAAAAGGAAAAGAAGAAGGAACAGAAAGAAAGGGCAACCCCCACCCATGAAGAAGGAATGGACAATGAATAAGGCACAACTAATGGAGAAAGTTTCAAGGGAGGTACAAGCTTCACTAGAGGTACAAAAAGGAAAGGAAAATGGAATCATATGTGAAAAAGAGGTCACTACTATCAAAAGCACTAAAGAAAAGGAGATAGAAACCAGTACCAGCAATACAGTGAATAGATTTGTAGTGTTAATATAGGAAGGTACTAGTAATACTGGAAATGAAGAGATGCAACACAAACCTCCATGATAGTAGCATCTTCGAACATAAGAGGTTAAACCATTCATCAAAACAAAAAGAGCTGAAACTCTTTCTGCAGAAGAATAAAATGGAAATAATGGGTGTGTTGGAGACTAGAGTGAAACAAAATAAAGCAAAAAAGGTAATGGAAAAGGTTGCAAGTAATTGGAATCATAGCTGCAACTACCCTATTGCCTACAATAGTAGGGTGTGGATATTCTAGAAGGTAGACATAAACTTGCAGGTTGAACTCCTTCATGAATAATTTTTACATTGTAAGGTAGAGGTCCCTGTGAACCTCATCCAGTTTTACCATACTATAATCTATGCTTGAAATGAAAATCAAAATAGGGAAATATTGTGGTAAGAATTAACCTAACTAGGACAACATGTTCAGAATCCTTGGCTGGTTAGTGGTGATTTCAATAATATTTTGACAACAGATGAGATAATTGGCTCACCTGTGCTGCCTAGTGAAGTTAACAGATTCCAAAGGTGTCTCAATACCCTCTCTCTCACAGCACTCAAAGCCAAATATTGTCACTTCACCTTTTACAATAGGCAAGACCCAGTAGCAGAGTGTATTCCAAAATAGATTAGGCATTTGGCAACTCTTACTAGGTATCTACTTATGGTCATGTAAAGGAAGAGTATTTAAATCATAGAGTATCTGATCATTCTCCCATAGTTGTTAGCATATGCTCTTAACCACCAACAGGCCCCAAAACCTTTCAAATTATACATGACAGTGCTGAAATATCCTAACTTTGGTAGGATTTTAGAAGATACATGGAACACTTCACGTTAGGGGACTAAAATGTTCAACCTTTGGTATAAACTAAAGGCAATATAGAAAGGGTTAAAGAGTTTGAACACTTATTTAGCTTCCTACAGTTAGAGGATCCAGCAGGCTACACAAGGTCTTGAGATCACTCAAGGCCTGCTCATTAGAAAGCCTCTATGTCCCATATTAATTGAACAAGAAAGAACCTGGCTGACTGAACTCAAGAAATAGAGTGAAATTGGGGAGCAAGTTTACAGGCAGAAAGCTAGAGTTAATTGGATAGATGAGGGGATGCAAACATAAAGTACTTCCATGCACAATTGAAGCTTTGGACAAAAAAGAATGCCATTACTAGTATATATGATGAACAGGGGAACAGGTTAGAGGATCCAGTACAGGTGGAAGCTAAATTCACCAGATTCTTATCAAAGCTCATGGCCACAACTGCAACAAAACTACCCTGTGCAAATGTTAAAGTTATCAGAAGTGGACCCTGCCTCTCATTTGATCAGAAATGCAAGCAAATCATCCATATTACTAAGCAGGAAATCTATGCAGCCATAAAAATCATGCCACATGATAAATCCCTAGGTATTGATGGTTTCTAGCTTAATTTTTTACACAAAAATTGTCCATAATAAAACATGATATAATTGATGTTGTTAAGGAATTTTTCGAATATGGAAAACTTTTGAGGTCTTTTAGTTGTACAGCTGTGACCTTAATCCCCAAATTAACTAATCCAATTTATATGGGGGATTAAAGACCCATATCTTGTTGCACCATAGTCTACAAAATCATCACTAAGATACTGACTAATAGAATTAAAAGTGTTGCCTAGCATATTATAAACCCCTCCCAATCAGATTTTATGGAAGGCATGAACATAGTAGACAACATTCTTTTTATGTATGAAATCTATAAGTGGTACTCCAAGAAAGGACTATCATCTAGACAAGTAATGAAAGTTGACCTTAGGAAGTCTTATGACTTAATTGAATGGGGGTTTATGAAGGTGTTGTTAGCTGAATTAGACTTCTCAAGAAAATTCATAGCATGGATCATGGAATATGTGACTTTTGTTTCCAATTCCCTTATGATTAATAGTCTTTTGTCAAATCCATTTCAGGGAAAGGGGGGCATAAGGCAGGGGGACCCTATGTCCCCTTACCTATTTGTCATTGCAATGGAATATCTCCATAGAGAATTCCAACTTGTGCAGCAACATAAAGATTTCAGGCATCATCTTAGATGTAAAAGGATGGGTGTGGTTCACATCAGCTTTGCAGATGATTTGCTAATGTTCAGCAAAGCTGAACTAAAGTCAATACACTTTTTAAGAGGCATTTGCAAGATTCTCAGTAGCGTCACAACTTCAGGCAAACCCAGAGAAGAGATCCTTTTATATGGCAGGTGTAAAACCTCAACAAAAGAATGAACTTCTACAGGAACTTAGATACAGGGAAGGAGAAATCTCATTCAAATACCTGGGGTCCCTCTCACTTTAAAAATCTTAAAGTGAGTAAATGTCTACCCATAGTGGAAAATATAACTGAGAGAATCAGATGCTTGTCTGCAAAATTACTATCTTATGCTGGTGGGTTGTAGTTGCTCAAGGCAGTGGTATTCATCATACAAACTTACTGGGCACAAATCTTTTTCCTACTTAAGAAGATCTTGAAAATTATAGAAGCTATTAGTAGAACTTTTCTATGGACAGGCTCTACAGAGATATCCAAAATATCCCTTGTATCTTGGGACAAATTATGCATGCCTCAAGTAGCAGGAGGATTAAATTTGCAGAATGTGAGATTATGGACCAAGGTATCAATCTTAAAACTATTGTGGGCAATCAATAAGAAGAAGGACTACCTCTGGATTAAGTGGATCCAAGAATATATTTGAAGAATGAGAAAGTAGTGACATAAAATATTCCATCAAATGCAACATGGATCATCCAAAAAAATATAGCATCAAGAGACTGTATTATGCAATGTCCAACTTTGCAGGGGATCCTAAAGACTAGATTCCAAACTGTGGTAGTCGATGGCAAGCTAAGCATCATGAAATTGTATATCCAGTAACTACCTCAGTACCAAAAGGTACCTCAGAAGAGCATAACATTTCAACAGCATATTCACCCCCAACACAAGTTTATCTTATGGCTGGCTATAAGAAGGAGGCTAGAAACTGTGGATAGGTTGCTGAAATTTGGCATTCATGTGCCTCAAAGTTGCATATTTTTTTATTCAACTACAGGAACTTTGGACCACTTACTCTTTGAATGCTCAGTGACTAAGAGTCTATTACAAAGATTACTGAAATAGCTGAAATTCTAGAGGATATTTGGACGTTGGTAGAGAAAGTACAGTGGGAAAACACATGGGCAAAAAAGAAGATTGGAAAAGGACCAATCATTAGTTGTGTATTTGGTATGCTGGTGACTATAATCTGGAGAGAAAGAAATAGAATGAGGTTTCAAGTTGGACACTACTATGCAGATAAGTTATGCAGGAAAATTCCACTACATCTTCACATCATTGGTACGGGAAATGCTCACTGGAAGACTCAACGTCAATAATTGAACAACTTTTCATAAGCAATGCTAGTTCCATGATAGAAATTGAATATGTAATAGATAGAATGACTAGTGTATAGATTGTTTTCTAATTTCTGATAGGCAAGAGGTCAACTCTTTGCTTGGTTATATAATATATGCACTTTGGTATTAATAAAGATCTTTATTTACCAAAATATATATATATAACAAAAACTCCAAAGATAGTACAAAATTTCATCGTAAGAAGGGGTTCATAATGTATGTTCTTCAAACAATTTCAAAACCCACAACATATGTACATATACGATTTAAAGTCTATTAAAACATCATACTTATGCCCATGAGAGTTAGGATGCATACCTTTTTGATGAATAAAAATATGAGATATCTTAAACCTAAGCCTTGAAAGTATGAGTTTTTAAAAGAAACCCTAACTTCTTTCTCTTGAGAGTAGAGAGGAGAAAGAGAGATGATAAACTAATATCTAATTAGTAAATAGCATTTAAAGGGTAATTTAAGTCGTGGAGGTAGGGTTTGAGGTAAGGAAAGACCAAAATACCTCTAAAGAAACCCAAAAAAATGTAGGAATTTCTCAGTTGATAACTAGGTTCACAATTTATCATTCTAGATGTCTATCTCTAGATAGATTTGGCCATTTACTGGTTAAGGTTGACAATTTGAATTGACAACTCATCACTTAGTTGACAGCTCGTCAACTTAGTCATCACCTTCTGGCAGACAGACACTCTCAAGTAAAATAGGCATACCTTGCTACCCCGATATCAAATTAAGGTGAAACTGGAGGGATAGAAAAATGACTCAAAGATCTTCCATTTGGTATATAGTAGGCTACTTAACTAATTATATTCTAGAATTAATGGTCGTTGGAAGTTGAACAAGTAGGGACTTCCACTAAAACTCAATTGGTAGAAAAATTCTCAACGCGTCCTTAAGTTACGAGATTTTTATGGTCTAAATTCATCTCCAAAGATGTTACCACACTATAGAATTGGTCATCACACTTATATTAACATAGAATCATTAGGCTCGGGTATGTATACGTAGGAATGATGGTTCAAATTTTAGCTCAAAAATATGAGGTGTTACATTGGAAAATATGTCAATCATCCCCATAACTAGTAAATGAGATAAAGTAATCATGGACAAAAGAAAGATATTAAGACACATAAATTTCTAAATTTCAATACAAGGGTCACTACGCTAACTGAGAATAATGATTCGATCAACCAGTTAGTTTTTTAATAAATACAGCTAGCACTTAATCTGTTGATAGGAAAAACAAATTTGAATTTCATTTTTTTTACCTTGATTAAATTATATTCTCTAGCGAAAGTACGAAAAAAATAGAGAAAATACTCAGTTTCCACCTTGAACTATACGAAAAAAAGCTAAGACACAACCCAATTTAAAGGGGATCTTATTACCCCCTGGACTAATTAAAAGCATATTTTTGACACCCTTGAGTGCTACATGGTGCCTCTGTGGCACAATGCATGAATGAACACGCTAAAGGGCGCGTGAATTGTTTTTATGTCTCCCTATCCAATAAAAAATTACCACATGTCCAAAACAAAATTAAATAATAAATTCTTTATTTAAACCCTATTATTGTTCATCCTCCATTGAAGATAATAGCCAAGCTTAATGGCTCTTTCTCCCTCTTTAAATTCTTCTTTAAAATTTCATTATTCTTTAAATTTCTCTTTGATTTGGAAAGACAAAGGTAATTTTTATGTAAATTTCATATGTTTAATACATGTAATGTCATTATTAAAGTTCTAATTTTAGGTATATTAATGAAAATTCAATTTATCCATTTATGATAAATCCAAAATGAAGTAACCACCTGCAATTTTCCTTGTTGCATCTCACTCTAACTCTATTTGGCCCATTTACATACTTTTTAGTTTGAACCTTTTTCTGAATTGCATACTTAGCCACTACCTCTCTAAAGTCTTTCACACTTGCAAATGTCATACCCAGCTACCACACAACCGTATCACAATCAAGATCATACTTTACACTATTAGTCATAACTTTTTTTCTTCTTCTAGATAGGTTCAACCTCATGTTATATCATTCTTCAAGACAACTAGAATTTGTATCAGTTTTATAGCTGCCAGGATCAAAATTATCATAATATGGTTCATCACCCACTAACCTTCCTTCTAAATTAATTTTCACTGGGGCAGTCTCATCAAATCCCAGATCTGGTCTAGCTTGACCACAAGGTACTTCTTCATTATCTGCAGGAATTCTCTCCCTTTTTTCCTCCTTAAGAAATACCTTTGCTCATCCCTAAGCTATTTTACCTCCTTATGGACATTACTTTCATAGTTATTATCTCCAAAAAAATTTATTGCTTTCTCATTTTCAGATTCTGTACTATTATTACTAGATTCATCAAATCCCTTTACAGAATAGTGACTATATTCAGAATCAGATGAATCAATCTGATGATCAACTAAATTTGAAAGATAGATAGTATTTGGAGCAATTGAATTTGATATGAAAGCAATGTTTGAGGCAGTATTTAAAACTGCACCAACCACATTTTTTTAAATAAGGCTCACCTACGTTATTACCCTTATTTCTTTACCAACACTATTTCAATGGTCCTCACATCTTTATAAAAAGCATCACAAGACTCCTCCTCATCCATGTGCACATATACATCCAAAACAGCCCCATTTTGCAAAGACTTGCATATTATTAATAGAATAGCATCATTATATATGTCTCCTAAAATGCAACTATTGGGTGGCCTTATATTAAAATTATAACTAGGGTTATACCCTAGTTCTCTAATATAATCCTTCATCTCAAAATAAGAAACATTATCTACATTAATATTAAAAATTCACTCATTAAACAACCCACATATCTTGTATCTTCACCATCATACAATAAGGTCCCACCATGACACAATCTTAAAGTTATATATGTAAACCCGCCCATACTTACATGCAAAAATAGTATTATTAAAACCAAAACATTTCAAGAATAATATTATTAGAACAAAACAGTGAAAAAAAGTAAATTATTAATGTGCATTGTCATTCATTCACCAAAAGACATTGACAAGTTCAACAAAAAGTGACAATTTTGGGGTTGTCTAAAGTTTAGAGAAGTTTTCAAGTCTTGTTCTATGTGTTTGTCTATTAAAGTGACAAAGACACACCCTCCAACAACTTTGTCTTATTGTCTCCATATTATTATTCTTGTATGGGCAATTTAAAAAGAAACAATACAGGCACAAAAGATCCGTCTTTTATCACTATAAAGATACACCCTATCTTAGTCAACTTTATGAATAAATGTAGGCCATGCATGAATAAGTAACATCACTAGTGTATAAATCAACATTGTAACAAAAATCAGCCATAAATCAACATATATAGGCCATGTATAAACAAAAAGCAGGCCATAAATCAACATATGTAGGTCATGCATGAACCAAAATCGAACTAACAATTAACACTAGTAATAAAAATTCTACCACAAATTCACATAGTAGCAAAATCAGACCAAAAATAAACAAATCTGCAAAAAACCGACAATAAATGAACATAGTAAGACAAATCCTAACTATATATGCTTTATAACAAAATCAAAACACAAATATTACATCTTCATTACAAAATTACACATCAGTCATAACACAGTAACATATTAACAAAAGAGCATCACATATTATATTTTTCTTGAAAAAATTGAAAGTCAAACTTTAATCATAACACAATATACCACAATCTAACTAAAATCCCAACTTAAAACAGATTATAAGTCATAAATAACCAACCTTTACTCTTAGATTATGAAGATTAAGGACAAAAAATTCTATAACTTTTTTTGATGAAATCGAAGCTGGTCCAAATTATGAGATAGTAAGTACCAAACACAAATTGTGATTTAGAATAAACTTGGGTGAAAATGAACAACGTGAATCGACTAAAATTTGGCCAAACGAACACTGTGAATCAACTTTTGTAAAGATTTTTAGTTTTGAAAAGTGAAAAGTGTTTGAAAATGTTAAAGTGATTTGGGAAAGTTAATTGGAGAAGTGTATAATTCATACGTTGAATTGGGAAAGTAAAGAGTTCAACTTAGTGGACTGTGGGCCCATCACTGTAATAAATACGTGCGGTATACACAGCCTTTCATTTGGCTGAAAATATATGCTACGTAGGCGCTCAAGGGTATCAAAAATTCATTTTTAATTAGTTCAAGGGGTAATAGGACCCCTTTAAGTTGGAGTTTGTCTCAGCATTTTCGCGTATAGTTCAAGGTAGAAACAGAGCATTTTTCAAAAAAAATAATCAGGAGAGCATTCTCAATTCAGAATTTTCTTTAAAATGGCTTAATTACAACATATATTTGTTTGAATATATTTATTTACTTTATTATTTTTGTATTAATTTTTTTTTCATATTAAGTGTCGAATTCTATAATATTTATTTCCTACCAAAAGATTTAGATTTTCAATAAATAAGAATATTTCAAAACATCAATGAATGTTACACTATTTATTTTTTTCAAAAATCAATATAAGATACTGATTAAATTAGGGGAAAAAGTTTGAAATATATCTAAACTTTGGGGAAATTTGTTGTAACACTCCTCAACTTTGAAGGGGTCCTATAACCCCCCCCTCCCCCGACTATTTATTACCGTATTTTTGTGGCATATATTTGTCCAGCTGTGCCACTACGTGAATACACACACTGAGCGCGTAAAATCTGAAGTTGTCTAGATGGATAAATATATGCCACAAAAATACGATAATAAATAATCGAGGGGGTCCTAGTTGAGGCGTATTACAACAAATTTCACAAAAATTTTGGTATATTCCTGACTTTTTTCCCATTAAATTATATACTTTATATATAAATTAATAACATGTTGGTAAAAAATAAAAAAGAGAAACTATATATTAAGGAAATCAATTCAATTATTATTGAGAAATTATTCATAAAGCAAAGTATAATGAGATATAAATTGAATACTCACATAAATAATTTTTAAATAGAAGTAGAAGAGATAGATTTGATGATTGGCTACTTGAAGTTTTACCTTGTTGGTGAGGTTTGTTTACCCCACATTGTAATTTCCCTCCACATTTCCCCTTTCTCTGCCTATGATTTTTCTTATAAAAAAAAGATTTTTTAATTAATAAAAGAGAGAAAGAATAGAACAAATAAAAAGAAGAAAAAGAGGGAAGGAGTCAATCACTAATGGAATAGAGGAAAATCTAAGAAGTACGAAAAGGGAAATTGAAATGCTTCTGCATGGGTTTAAACTCAATTTAGAAAACAATAGAAACCCTTCAAACACAAGGCAAGATGTAATGATCCAAAATGTCATTATATAGAAATAGAGAAGTGCAATGTCAAATGGCCAGAGTTAGGAATGGGTCTCGAGCTATTGATTTGGTATCGCTGCAGCGACAGATTTGTCATTGCAGCAGTAGACATATAATCGTAGAAAAAGATTATTTTGGCTTGAGTGTCACTGCAACGACAGATCTGTCACTGCAGCAAGAATTCCCCGCTTCATAGACGAAAACACAGATTTTCAGTTTTAAGTCAGAAAACATTATTTTTCATTCTTATTTTTGTAAAACACATTCAAGGACTATTTTTATCAATTTGAGGGGTTTTCATCTCTGAGGTAAGGTTCCTTTACTCTTCTAACTTGAAATTACTTCTTTAGATTTTTAGAATTGTAAGAATCATAACCTTGATGGAAATTGAAATTTAGTCCTAAATTCATGAACTGTTGAGAATAGATGGGAATGACTTGAATTTAGCTGCTTTTTTATCTTAGGTTGTTAGAAAACACTTCCTAAGGTAGAATTCTTCCTAGTAATCATGAAATATGAAGGATTATAAAGATTAAAAATTAGAAAACACTAGAATGATGAACTAAATTAAGTTTATATATTGAAATTGACATATTTAGGTTTCTGATACTTAGATGTATGGAATATTGTTTAGAAATATTCATATTTGTTGTTTATAGATCAAGAACAAACAGAATCGAAAGAAAAGGCAACATTATATTGTGGCTAAATAATGCTTTTGGGAAAGAAATTGAGGTAGGTTATTGTTGAATAGTAGTATAGACTTGATTTCATTTTGTACTTATAGGTAAGCTGAATATTTGTGATTAGCCTTCGGGCATTACTTGTGATTATTGACTTTCATCATGCATTGAGCATTGAATTTGAGAATATGCATTGTGGTGATATTGAGATTGGGTGTCACATAGACACTATTATTAGATCGACTGTCACACCGACACTATTACTGAAATAGGTGTCACACCGATATTGGTACATGGACTGAGTTAGTTTTCTACAGGTCATAGCCAAGGGTCCCTACTGACCCTAGTAAGTGTATACACTAAGCATGCATGCAATTATTATTAGATTACATTTGTACATATATATTATCTTGACTATATTGACTAGATATGCATATGTGTAAATGATGTACTTGTATACTTGAACTTTGTTTATATGAAGAGAATGGTTGTTGATTTATTAGTTGAAGTGTTATGGACGTTCATTTGATTATCGGTGTGTCTTTATTGCTTCTTACATGCATTTTACTTGTTTATTTCTATGGTGTTGGGTTAGGTCGGACAATGATGCATACCATTACGTGGTGTAATGATACTATATGTACACTTCTTTTCATTTAGTGCAGAGAGTTCCATCGTTTGAGACTAAACTTTGGCTCTAGTTCATGACTCTAGCTTCAATTCAAGGGTGAGCATCATGTTTGGGCAATTGTTGAATCATCTCTATTTATTCATGTCCTTTGTTTTGGACAATGACAATTCCTATTTGTTTTAGCATTCCAGATTTTGTTTTAGATCTAGACATGAATATTTAGTGCTCTTGTACGGTGAATTTCAGATTTTGAAGATTATAATAATAAGAGATATTTCCGCACACTTAGTTGGCTTTGGTATTAATGAGTTAGTAATAGATTACTTTATTTATATTGTGTTTGGTAAGCTAAATGGTTGTTAATAAGAAAGGAGGTTAATATGAGTTCTTTGTAAATTGGCTGAGGATTGAGTTAGATGATTTTCTCATCGTAGAGTTAGAATGGATGTCACTCATGACCATTGAGATTGTGACATAAAAAGAGGACACCTATGACTCGTTTGTGAGTTTTCGACGTCACTTTGAGTATATGCCATATCTTTACAAATATATATCTATCTACTATAAATTTGAATGTCGTGACACCTTACAATACATGGTAGATTGGTGTATGTAGTAAATTCAAAGAATAATATTTAACTCGTTAGGTGCCTTTTCTTTGCTTTGTTTTCTTGGGTGACTCTTGAATTAATTTATCTGACCGAGCAGCAGAGCAATCTTTTCGGTTTGCACTTTCCTAAAGTTATTGGTTTATTGTCTACTTCCACAAGCAGACAACATATGTACAGATAAACAATCAATTATTTGAACTAGT
>NC_061119.1:93924088-93939592 GCF_002878395.1 Capsicum annuum
GTATTTGTTGATACAATTGTATTTGTGTTTGTATTTTATAGTTCGCACTTTTATTTGTATTTTATAGTTCACACCATCATTTATATTTTATATAATTGACACTTGTATTTTAAAAGAACTGTTTCGTATTTGTATTTTGTAGTTGAATGCATATTGTATTTGCATTTTGTGATTTTATTTTGTTGTATTTATATTTGTATTTATATTCTATTTTCATCAATACACTTGTATTTCTAAAGAACTATTTTGTATTTATATTTGTAAGTTGACCGCATATTATATTTGTACTTGTAATTTTATTTATTTATATTTGAATTTGTAGTTGACTGCTTCCTTTATATTTTAAAACAATTGAAAAAAAAATATTATTTTTCTTTGTATGAACACTTGTATTTATATTCATTGATACAAACTGTATTTTACTGATACAAATTGAACAATACAAATACAAATGATAAATCATACAAATATAAATGTTATACAACTTGAACCATGCGTTTGCATCAAATGAAAAATGTTACACTTCTATCAAATAATATATGTTTATACAACTTGAACCATATGCATACAAATAATACTTATTTACATACAAATACAAATAGTAAATTTGACATACAAATGTTAACGATACATTTGTATTAAATGATACAATGCATATTTGTATATTTAGACTCAAGCAAATACAATTAATCTATATACTCATTGTATACAAATATAAATGATAGATTGTACATATTCATGGTCAAACTATTTAAGTACAAATAATAAATTTATTTAAAATATATAATTTGACAAAAATATATATATATAAAATATAAAATAAAACCAAAAAATGAGAAAAAGATACAAGAAATTTGAAAAAGAAACAAGGAAAAAGAAAAAATGAAATAAAATTCCAAAAAAATAAAATACAAACAGAAAACGACTACAAAGAAAAAAAGAAACAAAAACGAAAAAAGAAGAAATAAAAAAAGAGGAAAAATTGAAAAGGGAAAAGAAACTGAAAAAAATATAAAATTTAAAAAGAAATATAAAATACAAAAATTAAAAAGATAAAATATAAAATACAAAAAGAGTGATAGATGTGAAAATATAAAATATAAAATACAAAATGCCTAAAAAAAAAGAAAGAAAAAGAGAGAGAGTAGTGAAAATATAAAATACAAAAAGGAAGAAATGTAAAAATATAAAATAACGTAACTAATCTTCAATTAATTGAGTGAACATATTTTAAGAAAGATGAATTTTTTTTCTTTTAAAACTCAAATTGCTATCTAAAAATAAGGTAATTAACTATACCTGCATATGTACTTGATGTTGTCTTGTGCATTGAATAGATATACATAATTACATACTATTATTTAGGGTAATTAAAAAAAGATTGCTATCAAATTCCTAATGAGCCTAGTTTGCTATTTCTAAACTTTCCCTAATTAAATGAAAAAGTATAGACATAATGTTGGAAATCTTGATTCCTCCTACCCATTATTGAAGTATTATCTTAAATATTATTCAGTGATAAAATATTAACAGTTCTGTTTTTTAGATGACCTATAAAACACTTGTACAAAAAGTTTTCACCTGTTATTATAAAAGATTTTGCTAGGTATTTCAGTAAGTAATCGAATTGAACTTACATATTTGTGGTTGAGAGTATAAGACTTAATTTTGGCTCATAAAAATGTGATTCAGATGCAGGTTTCACTTTGGAATCAATTTAATATGAATTTCAATGATCCCAGAAATTCAAACTAGCTAATTTAGTCTATACCACAAAATCACTTGGAAAAAACATCACATCCATTAAGAAAACTCCCATGAGATGACATTTAGCAAATGAAAAAGTAAAACATATCCATCATTAGTTGAGAAATTTATGATGGACACACAAGTATAGATTAGCATGTGAGGATGATTGTTTTTAGAGAAAAAAAAATGATGGTCTCAATGCCATTACCTCGCTCTCATTCCTTTTAACTCACCCATCCCCCACCCACCCTTTTCACAGCACTTTCCTATTGAAAATTTTTATGATGGGTGAGGTCGAGCAAGGGGAAGGGAGAGAAGGTTGAGAAGTAGAGAAGAGGACTGACGAGTCTGGGGTAGGCCGAAGGAGTAAAAAACAATGAGAGTACTGGTAATGGCAATGGAACCCCCACTAAGGATGGCAATGGAATCAGAATTTTTTGCTCCGGTCTGATTACTTCGATTTCGGTGAGTTTTGGTACCGATAATACAACGGTATCAGTTGCAATTGGTATACCAGTACTCAATGATTCGAAATATGATACCGATGCGTTTATCATAAAAATTTCAATAATTCTGATTTCGATTGACCGGTTCCGGTCCAGCAACAGTGAAGACCATTGTATTTTTTAAAAAGTTTTGATCATTTGGCAGCAATGGCTCTTTTGGCCGTTGCAGTTTAGCCATTGGGTCCCCCCCCCCCCCCCCCTCCAAAAAAAAGATTACCCCACCACTGCCTTAAAATTTTTATTATAAATACCCTTTTATATTTATTCCTTTTCCTCACAAATATTCTCAATTTCTCATACTCTCTCTTAATATTCTTATACTCTCTCTAAATATTTATAGTTATTGTATTAGTTGGAGTTGAAGATTTTTTGAAAATATTACAAGCTTCAATTATCATCTTTTAATTTCGACATTTGATATACGTCTGCTTTTACGCAGATGTTCGGTATATTCATTCCAATTTTAATCTCTTTTTTATTTACTTTAATATCTATATTTTTATTTTTTTAGTATCTACATTTTTTTACTTACATTAATTTTTTGATTTATAATATTTATATTGCTTGGTTTAATATTTTAATTTTATTTAAATTTAATTATGAGTTTTCATAAAAATAGTAGTGGTAAAAAACTAATCTTTGATAAGGTTTTTCATAGAAATAAAAAAAATAAGGCTACTAGTAGCTCATTACTGCCTAGATTTAGTGAAACTTTTTTATCACAGCCTAATGGTTTCGATCTTGGTATCGGTATGGAATTAGACCATGAGACCCTAAGTAGGCGTTATGATAATTTTAAGGAAGACTTACCGGAAGAAGATGGTATAGAAGAATAAGAGAGAGGTGATACTCATACCCCTATTAGTCTGGTTACGGAATTACCGGAAGATGGTGAAGAACTTCCTCTGTACCAGAATTTACTAGGGTCAAAGGTACCGAACGTCCTAAAAGGTCTTTAGTTTGAAAATTTATGGAGCATGATAAGGTAAAAAGTATTGCTACTTGCAATAAATGCAAGAGAGATTTTAAACATTTGATCGGGAGAAAGAATGGCGGGACAGGGTTGTTAACTACGCATTTGAGGAGATGTAATAAAGAATTTATTCGTCTAGAAAATGAGGCTAAGGTAAAAAAAAAATAGTACACCATTTACGCAAGAATCTGTAGGAGGTAATATAGTTCAAACGCGTTTAAACATGTTTAACCCGGCTGGCCCAAGTTCATCATCGATATATAGTGATGATGTAGATAGAGAAGAACCAGTGAAAATGATTGTTGTTATGGGGTTGTCTTTTAGTTTTCCTTCGCATCCCGATTTTATTCTTTAAAATCAACTAGTATATAATCCCTCTTTTAAAGGTTTTTCACGAAATACAATTAAAAATGATATTTTTAAATTTTAAGCTGAACATTGTCATTATATTCGTTGCTTATTTGATAAATTTGATGTTAAAATATCTATTACTTCTGATATAGGTCGTAGTGTTCTCACTAATGATTATTTTACTCTTATGGCTCATTGGATTGATCACCATCATGCAAAAAAGAATTATTGCCTATAAATATGTTGACGAGACTAAAATCGGTATCTTTATAGTTAATACAATAGTGGATAGCTTGAAATATTTTAGATTTGTTGATAAACCTATGACATGCACATTAGATAATGCTTCTAATAATTTGAAAGTTATTGAAGAGTTAAAAATTAGACTATGTCCTATGAATGAAGATCATTTTCATGTTAATTGTACTGCACATATTTTAAATTTGATAATACATGATGGTGTTGAGTTGTTGGAAATGATTGTTGTAAAGTTTGAATTGCTTGTAGTTATATTATAAAAAATAAAAAAAAGGGTGTAATGGTTAATTTTAAATATCAATGTAGAGAATATGACCTTCCATATAGAAAAGTTCCAAAAGAAGTTCCTACTAGATAGAATTCTTTGTATCACATGTTTGAAGTTTGCTCTTATATATCGTAAACCTATACAATTAGTTTCACTACTAGAAAACTACTTATTACCTAGGGAATAATATTGCAGGAAATACATGCGAATTTACCTACAAAATTATTAAATTCGTCAATATTAAAATATATTACCTGGGAACTATATATTTGCAATAAATTTCGCAGGTAAATTTGGCGCCATATTGCGCAAATTTCTTACTTGCGACATTACCTGGGGAAATATATCGGTGGGTATTTTATCTCGAGGTAAATCTGCAGGTATATGGACAAATATATATATATTTTTTAAATCCATAGAAAAATCCCTAGGTAATTTATCCTACGGATTTACCTAGAAATATTTTGGTGGAAATTTATGTAATGGATTTTATTACCTGAAAAATTATTTGGGGATTTTGTGCTGCGAATTTTGTTGGAAATTTATTCTTGGGGATTTACCTGCGAAATTATTACTTGCAAAATTACCTAGGGAAATATATCGGCTGGTGTTTTATCTCTAGGTAAATTCGCAGGTATATGGACAAATATATATATATTTTTTAAATACGTTGAAAAATCCCCAGGTAATTAGAGATATTTTGGTAGAAATTTATATAATGGATTTTATTACATGGGAAATTATTTGGGGATTTTGTGCTACGAATTTTGCAGGGGATTTATTCTTGGGGATTTTACTTGCGACATTACCTGGGGAAATATATCAGCGGGTATTTTATCTCTAGGTAAATCCGCAAGTATATGAACAAATATATATATTTTTTAAATCCATAGAAAAATCCCCAGGTAATTAATCCTACAGATTTACTTAGAGATATTTTAGTGAAAATTTATGTAATGAATTTTATTACCTAAGATATTACTTGGGAATTTTGTGCTGCGAATTTTGCTGAAAATTTATTCTTGGGGATTTACCTACGAAATTGTTGCTTGTGACATTACCTGGGGAAATATATCGGCAAGCATTTTATCTTTAGGTAAATCCGCAGGTATATGAATATATATATATATATTTTTTAAATCCATAGAAAAATCCCCAGGTAATTTATCTTATGGATTTACTTAGAGATACTCTGGTGGAAATTTATGTAATGGATTTTATTATCTGAAAATTATTTGGGGATTTTGTGGTGGGAATTTTGCTGGGGATTTATTCTTGGAGATTTACCTGCGAAATTATTACTTGCGACGTTACCTGAGGAAATATATCGACGGGTATTTTATCTCTAGGTAAATCAGCAGGTATATGAACAAATATATATATTTTTTAAATCCATAGAAAAATTCCCAGGTAATTTATCCTACGGATTTACTTAGAGATATTTTGGTGGAAATTTATGTAATGAATTTTATTACCTGGAAAATTATTTTAAGATTTGTGCTATGAATTTTGCTGGGGATTTATTCTTGGGGATTTACCTGCGAAATTATTACTTGCGACATTACCTGGGAAAATATATCAACAGGTATTTTACCTCTAGGTAAATCCGCAGGTATATGAAAATATATATATATATTTTTAAAATCATAAAAAAATTCCCAGGTAATTAATCTTACAGATTTACTTAGAGATATTTTGGTGGAAATTTATCTAATGGATTTTATTTTCTGGAAAATTATTTGGGGATTTTGTTCTGCGAATTTTGCTGGGAATTTATTCTTGAGGATTTACCTGCGAAATTATTACTTGTGATATTACTTGAGAAAATATATCAGCGGGTATTTTATCTCTAGGTAATTCCGCAGGTATATGGACAAATATATATATTTTTTAAATCCGTAGAAAATTCTCAAGTAATTTATCCTACGAATTTACTTAGAGATATTTTGGTGAAAATATATCGGGGGATTGTGCTGCTACAAATTTAGAATTATTTCTAGGGGATTTACATAGGAATTTTGTGACTTGAAAATATTAAATAGGAAAAGGATAAATTTGAAGAATAAAAAATATAAAATAAAAAGAAATTAGACATTAAATCTATGGATACGTATTATCAAGCAAAAGATGCTCAATAAATTAAAATTAGTTTATTGACATAGATGGCATCACACATGTATTATCAGCAATTTTAAATTTTATATTCATAATTTATAGGTGTCTATTTCGAATTATTGTTATCGTTGATTTTAAAGTAATATATTATGTGCCGTATTTTTATTTTCAAATTGTATTCCTAACTAATCTGAGAATAATTATATTATTTATTTTAATGCTATTATTATTATTTTATTAATCTGCAACCTTAGTCAATTTAATTTTTTCTAATCTATTTATTTTCTATCCTGATTTTTCCAATTTATAACAATTTTATCCAATTGATTACAAGCCTAGCCCAAATTGTGTTCAATTGAACTCAATTTCAAATTTCATTAAATTTTTTTAACCAAATTCTTAATTTTTAGATCTCAACTGTTGATCAATATTTATTTATTATTATTATATTCAAATAGCAGTCTAATATGAGAATAATTATACTATTTATTTTACTATTATTATTATTGTTGTATTAATTTGGAACCTTAGTTAATTTAATTTTTTCTAATCTATTTATTTTCTATCCTGATTTCGCTAATTTATAAAAATTTTAGCCTAATTTTATCCAATTTATTACAAGCCTAGCCCAAATTGTGTTCAATTGAACTAAATTTCATATTTCATTCAATTTTTTAACCAAATTCTCAATCTTTAGATCGTAGTAGTTGATCAATATTTATTTATTATTATTATATTCAAATAGCAGTCTAATCTGAGAATAATTATATTATTTATTTTACTATTATTATTATTTTTGTATTGATCTGCAACCTTAGTCAATTTAATTTTCTCTAATTTATTTATTTTCTAGCTTGATTTTGTCAATTTATAACAATTTTAGCCTAATTGTATCCAATTTATTACAAGCCTAGCCCAAATTGTGTTCAATTGAACTCAATTTCATATTTCATTCAATTTTTTAACCGAATTCTCAATCTTTAGATCCCAGCTGTTGATAAATATTTATTTATTATTATTATTATTATATTTAAATAGCAGTCTAATTTGAGAATAATTATATTATTTATTTTACTATTATTATTATTATTGTATTAAACCGCAACCTTAGTCAATTTATTTTTTTTTAATATATTTATTTTCTAGCCTGATTTTGTCAATTTATAACAATTTTAGCCTAATTTTATCCAATTTATTACAAGCCTAGCCTAAATTGTGTCGAATTGAACTCAATTTCAAATTTCATTCAATTTGTTTGACCAAATTCTTAATCTGTAGATCTCAGCTGTTGATAAATATTTATTATTATTATTATTATTATTATTATTATTATTATTGTTATATTTAAATAGTATTCTAAGTCGATTCAATTTTCTTCTCAATTTTATTTAAATTCTAGCCAACCTTATATCTAATTGATGTCAATTTTAATCGGTTTTTGAATTTAATTTGATTCATTTTAAACCAAATTTATATCGAGTCTTATTATTTTTCTTTCTATTACTATGTTATTATTTTATTTATATCGAGTCTTAATATCCGTCGCTTTTTTTTATATTAATTTATAGTTACTATATTTATTAAATCATTTCTGCAAGTATACATGCCCATAATTTACAAATTGTCTATTATTATTATTGTTGTTATTGTTGTTGTTGTTGCTGTTGTTGTTGTTGTTGTTGTTGTTGCTGTTGTTGTTACGGCTTTCCTACATTTATTAAATAGTATCTACTCAATTATTAAAAATAAAATTTTTATTTATTTTTTAATATTAATTTTATATAGTTAATACATTTATTAAATATCAACCTAATTCAATTCAATTTTTATAATTTATTTAAATTCGAGCCATTTATACTCAATTTGTGTCAATTGAGTTTAACTTGACTCGATCAAAATTCCCAAATCTATTTTTAATCCAATATCTAATTCCAATTTGACTCATCTCCTCAATTCTAATCTCAACCGTCATCATATTTGATCAACAATCAATATTAAATCAATTTTCACCAATATTTTTCTTGAAATTGGACAAGTTCAGACTATTTTTCTTAAACTGAGGATTTATTGAAAACAACCTATTTACCTCAACGGTACGGTCTGCGTATACTGTACCCTCCACTGACCCTAATTTGTGGGACTAAATCGAGTTAGTTGTTGTATTCATTTTCTTGAAATCTCATAGAGAAAATAATCAAAAGATGTCACCTTGATTTATTATTAAATTATTATTATATTATTGTTATATTTATGCTCAATTTATTTCAAATTTATTATCGGCTTTTTATATAATATTTTCTATGTGACATACGTAATTTATTATAGGAATAACAATTTTTATAATATTTTCTATGTGACATACGTAAATTTGTTAATATTTTGTTAAAATTTTTCAAATTATTTTCACAAATATGCACATTCACAATTTAAAAATACATTATATTATTATGATTATTATTGATTTATTTCAAATTCATTGTCAACAGTTTTATATAACATTTTTTTAATGTAACATTGATTTTACATAGATAGTTTATTTTAATATCAACATCTTATTATTTTTCTCGTTTTTATTATTACATCAGCAATACATTTATTAAAATAGCAGCCCTAATTCAATTCAATTTCTCAATCTGTTTGATTCTTAGTCATTTATTATTATTATTATTATTATTATTATTATTATTATTATTATTATCATCATAATAATATTTATAACATTTATTAAAATAACTTAATTTAATTTATTTAAATTTTAGCCTGATTTTGTCAATTGATAACAATTTTAACCTAATTTTATTCAGTTTATTACAATTCTAGCCAAATGGTGTCTAATTAGACCCAATTTAAATTTTTCATCCAATTTTGATCATATTCTTAATAACTAGATCTCAGTTGTCGATCAAATTTGATCCAACGGTTGAGATCTCATTTCTCTTTGCCTTCCTTTTTAATCCAATAGAAACCCTAACCCTCCATTTTCAAAGAAAACAGTCGCACACCACCCTCCCCCTCTCTCTAACTTCTTTCTACTCTCTCTCTTTCTCAAAGAACAAAAGCCACCAAAGTTCCCGCCTCTTTCCCTTCCCCGCCGTTGCTCCACGGGCAAGTCACCAGCGCCGAAGGCCATTTGAGACCAGCGACTAACCACCATCCCCACCAGCTTGAGCCCACCAGCCGTTGCTCCGGCGCCTCCCTCAACAGCTCCAGCCGACAAAACCACCACCAACCGTGGAGGAAAATGATGATGAGAAAGAAGACGATGATGACGATGGTGGTAGAAGACGCCCTAAAAGGAGGACTAGTTCGGAATTCTTTGACCTCAAAGTTGCTGTTAATAGTGATGAGGACGACAAGGAAAATGATATCAAAGACGGTTAGACTTGATAATCTTTTCTATTATTTTTTACTGTTTATAATTAATTTCTTTTATCAGTTCAATTGTTTACTCGCCTGTATCGAATAAAAAAATCAAGAATTCAGCATAGAGATGTATTGAAAATATTGTTTTTATTAGAATTTGGGGATTAACAGATAAAGTAGGATCGGGAATATGTGGAGAGCTTTATTTTTTCATTAATATGGCCTGTCAATTTGTTTACTTGCCTGCAGCGAATCCATGAATAAAGAATTTAGCATAGAAATGCATTGAAAATATTTTTTTTATTGGAATTTGGGGATAAGTAGATGAAGTAGGATTTGGATATGTAAAGAGCTTTATTTTTCATTACAGTTAGATCGTTAAGGTCCATTTGAACAAATATTTGAAGCTCAAATTGAAAAAAATATTTGAAATTGAAGTCTAGTTAATAAGTTGGGTTGTTTTTTGTTCTCTTCGGTTGTTAATTTGATTTCTTGCTCAATTTATCTACTTGACTGCATCGATTAATGAAGAAAAGATCTTTATTTTTTTCGTTAACATATGGTTTGTCAGATCTTTTGGTTCCATTTGAACATATGTTTGAAGCTGAATTGAAAATAATATTTGAAATTGAAGTCCAGAAAAGAAGTTGGTTGTTTCTGTATTCTTTTGGTTGTTTATTTATTTTATCAGCTCAATTTGTTTACTTCCCTGCATCGGAATAAAGAATTGATCATAGAAATGTATTGAATTTTTTGTTTTTTTAATTGGAATTTGGGAGCTGTGGAGGTCGCAGATTAGGGTGACGACTAGTGTGAGTATGTGGGTGGTGGGTAGGTGTTAGGAGAGTGTAGGGGATAGTAGTGGTCTTAGGTTTGTGAGTGTTTGTTTACTACCAGGAGAGTATCCATTTTCTTATTTCTTATTTCGTATTGCTTGTACTTATTTTGTATTTCTTTGATATTTATTGTATTATTTTTATCTCTTATTTCTGTTATGTTATACATCCTGTTTCAAGTTGCATTTATGACCTTGGTATGATATTCTCTCTCTTGAGCTGGGGGTCTATCGAAAACAACCTCTCTACTTCTTCGGAGGTAGCGGTATGGACTTCATACATTTTACCCTCCCCAGATCTCACTTTGTGGAAATATACTGGGTCTGTTGTTGGTCACTTGAGAAGTGAATTAGTGACTTGAAAATGTTTAAGTGTAGGTACTTGAAATGTAAACTTTTGTTTTGAATTTAGTGAAGTACATGGTCACTTGTGAAGTGAATTAGTTACTTGAAATGCTTAAGTGTAGGTACTTGAAATGTGAACTTTTGTTTTGAATTTAGTAAAGTACATGGTCACTTTGAGAAGTGAATTAGCAACTTGAAAATGTTTAAGTATAGGTACTTGAAATGTGATCTTCGAATTTAGTTTAGTTTGGTAACTTGTGAAGTGAATTAGCTACTTGAAGTGAAAACAGGAAAAGTGACCACATGTGGTTGGTTTTTGTGGTTGCTTTTCTTGTTTTTTCTATTAGTGGTAGTTACTTGAAAATATGGTTAAGTATATTGACTTGAAATGTGTACTAGTGACTTGAAAATTGTTAAAGTGTAGTTACTTGAAATGTGAATTAGTTACTTGAAAGTGGTTAAGTATAGTTACTTGAAAATGGTTAAGTATAATTACTTGAAATGTGAATTAATTATTTGAAAATGGTTAAGTGTAGTGATTTGAAATATGCACTAGTGAATTGAAAATGGTTAAATGTAGTGACTTGAAATGTGAATTAGTTACTCGAAAATGGTCAAGTGTAGTGACTTGAAATATGTACTAGTGACTTGAAAATGGTTAAGTATAGTTACTTGAAAATACTAATATATACATATTAATATTTTTTGATTGTTATGATTTTATTTGATACTATAATATCATATACTTTATGCTAATAATGTATTTTTAGCACTTTTTATGACCTGGATTAACATATTCTTATGCAGAATGAGTTAGAAAGAAAGAAACAAGAAATATTAGTTGCGCATCAATTGTGGAAGGAGGATGAGAAAGGAATTAGACTTGTTGATGAAGCATGTATACAAGAAATCATCGAACGCCCATCTCAAGAAGACAACCAAGCCTATGAGGATGAAAGTGATGGTGACTCTGAGGATTCAAGTTTAAAATATTTTATTTTGGACCATTTAGGAATCATACATTGTTGATGTGGATGCTTTTGAATTATGTTTTTTTTGTTAGCTGTAAGCGTTTACATTAGATTTGTATTGAATAATATTTTTGAGAATTATTGAAGGTTTTGAATAGATTTTTCATTAATTGTGAAATGTTTTTAGTAATTTACGTGTGAATTATTATTTGGGAATTTTTATGGGGATGTACATGCTAAATATTTATGAAAATTTTCTTGAATTTTTTTTTTTTGTAGATTTACTTGGGGTATTTCATACGAATTTTCTTGCGGAATAGTTTCATAAATATCTGCAAGAAATTTTACCAAATAATTCATGCAAATTTTTTATGGTTAATTGCAAATAAATTCGCAAATAACGTACCTACAGATTTATTTTCGTAGCTAAATTACCGAGGGATTTACTTGGGATCTTTCGTGGGGAATAATTTGGGAATTTTTTTCTAAAAATCCACAGGTAAAATCCTTTTTATGAAATTTTACCAAATAATTCATGCAAAATTTTGATGTTTAATCACAAATAAATCCGCAAATAATGTACATACGAATTTATTTTCGCAGCTAAATTATCTAGGAATTTACTTGGGAATATTCGTGGGGAATAATTTGTGATTTTTTTCGTGAAAATTCGCAGGTAAATTCGCAAATAACATACCTGCGAATTTATTTCTGCAGCTAAATTACCTAGGAATTTTATAAATCCACAGGTAATAATTACCTACGAAGGTATTTTCTTTGGATTTTAATTGGTAAGAAAATGCGCAGTTAATCAAATTACCTAGGGATTTTATCACATTATCCCTATGAAAATCCCTAGGTAATAAGTAGTTTTCTAGTAGTGTTTATAGTGCTTATAATTCGAATGCTGATTTAAGGCTAGATGAAGATGATTGGATTGAAGTAGAAGAACTTTATAAAATTTTGGAAACTTTTTATCAAGCTACGAACACAATATTTGCTCAATATACTCTAACTATTTCTTCTGTTTTAGTAGCTATTACTGTTATTTCTAAAGTACTTACTGAATATAAAAAATTTGCCCTTAAAAAGAGGTAATTGACGCTATGGTTGGTAAATTTAAAAAATACTATTTTCCTATTCCACAAATTTACTTGACAGTTACTTTATTCAACCCATTTTACAAAGAACATGGTGTAATAATGTTGGTTCAAAAATTCTACAATAATTTAGAACTTGGACCTCGTGAAAAGCCATCAGTTGAAACTTATTATGCTAGCCTAGTACCTAGAGCTAGGAGTTTATATAACTTGTCAAGTTATGGAATAAAATATTGCGCCGGTCGAACCTCCTACTTTTAGACGTAGATATGAAGATTTAGATGACGAGATGGATGAAGAACTTAGTCTTCAATGTTGTAGGAGTAATGATTTTGATTCGTATCTTTCTCAGGATCAAAAAAACATTAGAGATGAACTTGGATAACAACAACTTTTATCATGGTCACTACAAGAAAACTGCTTATTACCTTGGGATTTTCACAGGGATAAGGTGGTAAAATCCCCAAGTAGTTTGATTACCTGTGAATTTTCTTACCAATTAGAATCCAAAGGAAATACCTATGTAGGTAATTATTATCTACAGATTTATAAAATCCCCAGGTAATTTAGCTGCGAAAATAAATCCGCAAGTAAGTTATTTGCGGATTTATTTGCAATTAATTATCAAAATTTTGCATGAATTATTTGATAAAATTTCATAAAAGAGGATTTTACCAGCGGATTTTCACGAAAAAAATCACAAATTATTCCCCACAAAGATTTCCAAGTAAATCCCTAGGAAATTTACCTGCGGAAATAAATCTGCTGGTACGTTATTTGCGGATTTATTTGCGATTAACTATCAAAATTTTGCATGAATTATTTGGTAAAATTTCATAAAAAAGGAATTTTACCTGCGTATTTCACGAAAAAAATCACAAATTATTCCCCACGAAGATTGCCAAGTAAATCCCTAGGTAATTTAGCTGCGGAAATAAATCCGCAGGTACGTTATTTGCAATTAACTATCAAATTTTTTCTAGAATTATTTGGTAAAATTTCATAAAAAAGAATTTTACCTGCGGATTTTCACGAAAAAAATAACAAATTCTTCCCCACGAAGATTGCCAAGTAAATTCCTAGGTAATTTAGCTGTGGAAATAAATCCGCAAGTACGTTATTTACAAATTTATTTGCGATTAACTATCAAAATTTTGCATGAATTATTTGGTAAAATTTCATAAAAAATAATTTTACCTGCCGATTTTTACGATAAAAATCACAAATTATTCCCCACGAAGATTGCCAAGTAAATCCCTAGGTAATTTAGCTGCGAAAATAAATCCACAAGTATGTCATTTGCGGATTTATTTGTGATTAATTAGCAAAATTTTAAATGAATTATTGGTACAATTTCATTAAAAAATGATTTTACCTACAAATTTTCACGAAAATAATTCACACGTAAATTACTAGTAATATTTCAAAATTAATCAAAAATCTATTTAAAACCTTGAATAATTCTCAAAAACATCATTCAAAACAACTTTAATGTAAACCATTATAGCTAACAAAAAACATAATCCAAAACATCCACATCAATAATGTATGATTCGTAAATGGTCCAAAAAAAATATTTCAAACTTGAATCCTAAATAAAACTACCAACCATCAGGGTCAGAATCACTTTCATTCACGTTATCGGGATTATCACTTCCATTCACGTCGTCAGAGTCATCATCACTTTCATCCTCATAAGTTTGGTAGTCTTTTTGAGATGGGCATTCAATATTTGAAGATGATTTGTTGTATATATGCTTCATCAACAAGTGTAATTCCATTCTCATCCGCTTATTTTTCTTTCGCTCATTCTGCAACTGAGCATACAAATGAGAATTTGAAGCATCAACTTGAGATCATCTCATCAATTTCTTTTGGCAAAGTTGATGTTGAACTATTAGTTGCCTTTACACTTTGACCCATGGAGCTAAGACCTTTGACTCTTCCTTTTTTCTTTCTACCAACAGATTGCACCCAGATATCCATTTTAATTAACTGAGTCGGCTTACTAGTTGTTTCTCCATCCACAGCTGATGCACTTTGAGCAGCTAATATTTCTTGTTTTTTTTTTTCAAACTCATTCTGCATAAGAATATGTTAAGTCAGACCATAAAAAGTGGTAAGAAATATATCATTAGCATAAATTATATTAGATTATAGAATAACCGTTGCTATGTTATTAATAGACTAACTTCTCATTTTCATAGCACTTAAGCAACAGTAAATCATTGAACCAGATGACAGTTAGATCGCAGATACATCTATTGAATGAGTACAATTATGCAAAAATTATTTGGAAAATATAATATTTATATTTTTTGACCTCTTTAACCTGTTATTACAAAATTTATATCCCTGATATATACTTATCTACTGATGATGGTGCATTCCTAAGAACTACACTAGATCGATGTTTCCCTACATAGAGGGTCATCTAATTGCTTTGCCAACTCCCTCTTTATATAGAAGGATTACTAGAACTCTAACTGATATTTAGGCGCGACCGACTTTGAGGGGTTTTTTGTTTCGACTGAGAATGCTGATAGGATAATGCCAGTTGGATATATTGATATAAGCAGTCTGGGGGTAGAGCTACTTCTATGGCAGGTAGTAAGGGGGTTGCAGGTATTTCAGCCCCAGCTTTAACTTATATAGTGCCCTCTCGACAAA